>NC_134271.1:937758-1042758 GCF_031893055.1 Leptodactylus fuscus | reverse complement strand
CATCCTATACCTTATATACACATATACACTAGCTATACACCCTATACCTTATATACACATATACACTAGATATACTTCCTATACATTATATACACGTGTTATGTTATATTTTGTGGCTTTCTATTGTGGTGGATTGAGTTTGCGTGTTCATGCATGTAGTGCGGGGGAGGGGGGTGGTCATTGACCTGTACATGGAAGTAAATGGGTGAGGGGTTTCTACATAACCTGTGTCTTTTAGGTAAAGAACGATCCACACTCTGGGACCAAATGCAGTTTTGGGAAGACGCTTTCCTGGACGCTGTGATGCTGGAGAGAGAAGGAATGGGAATGGACCAAGGACCTCAGGAAATGATAGACAGGTAAGATGTCTGCGCCGCGCGCTCCTTAACCCCTTATTGCACCTTAATATAACGGATGGGAGGGGCTAAAATAATAAAGAAGAGACACCCACACCCCCTACCTCTAGGCCGCCTTTCTGGCAGATACTGTGAGCGGTCACATGTTGGGTACCAGTGACCGGCCAATCACTGGCTTCAGTGGTCACATGTTGGGTACCAGTGACTGGCCAATCACTGGCTTCAGCGGTCACATGTTGGGTACCAGTGACCGGCCAATCACTGGCTTCAGCGGTCACATGTTGGGTACCAGTGACTGGCCAATCACTGACTTCAGTGGTCACATGTTGGGTACCAGAGACCGTCCAATCACTGGCTTCAGGGGTCACATGTTGGGTACCAGTGACCGGCCAATCACTGGCCTCAGCGGTCACATGTTGGGTACCAGTGACCGGCCAATCACTGGCCTCAGCGGTCACATGTTGGGTACCAATGACCGTCCAATCATTGGCCTCAGCGGTCACATGTTGGGTACCAGTGACTGGCCAATCACTGGCTTCAGTGGTCACATGTTGGGTACCAGTGACTGGCCAATCACTGGCCTCAGCGGTCACATGTTGGGTACCAGTGACCGGCCAATCACTGGCCTCAGCGGTCACATGTTGGGTACCAGTGACTGGCCAATCACTGGCTTCAGTGGTCACATGTTGGGTACCAGTGACTGGCCAATCACTGGCTTCAGTGGTCACATGTTGGGTACCAGTGACCGGCCAATCACTGGCTTCAGTGGTCACATGTTGGGTACCAGTGACCGGCCAATCACTGGCCTCAGCGGTCACATGTTGGGTACCAGTGACCGGCCAATCACTGGCTTCAGTGGTCACATGTTGGGTACCAGTGACCGGCCAATCACTGGCTTCAGTGGTCACATGTTGGGTACCAGTGACCGGCCAATCACTGGCTTCAGTGGTCACATGTTGGGTACCAGTGACCGGCCAATCACTGGCCTCAGCGGTCACATGTTGGGTACCAGTGACCGGCCAATCACTGGCTTCAGTGGTCACATGTTGGGTACCAGTGAAGGGCCAATCACTGGCCTCAGCGGTCACATGTTGGGTACCAGTGATGGGCCAATCACTGGCCTCAGTGGTCACATGTGCATGTCAGTGGTATGTTCTATGTACAGCCACAAGGGTATGGATGAATTGCTGACTGGTTCACGTGTCTGTATTTAGGTACATGTCTTTAGGAGATCATGACCGGAAGCGTTTAGAAGATGATGAGGATCGCCTGCTGGCCACGCTCCTGCACAATATGGTGGCCTACATGGTGATGATGAAGGTGAGGTTCTTCTGGGTTGCAGCCTTGGCATGTTATGTTGAAGGGAAGGTTTTAGGTACTTTGTGGACAAACCTGGTGTTTCTGGGCAGTCACATGATGGGAGCCAGCCCCTGAGTCGCTCGGCCTCCTCCGTCCTCGCCTGTGTTATGGGGTGGCCTTATTATTCTACCATCATAGTGATGTATTCTGTGACCCCCATAGTAGGGCTAACTAGAGGTTGAATATTGGAGAGGAGGCAACTTGGGGACCAGATGCTGAGCCAGTGATGTGATCTCGAGTCGGAGTCTGTCCAGAAACCTGTGACTTGTCTGCAGTAGAACCTGGGGGCAGTAAGTTTTGTAACCCTCCCTGGACAACCCCTTTAAGTGTCCTTTTATAGCCCATACACAACAATAACGTTTAGGCTATCACTAAGCCATATGAACCAATCCATTGGCTAGAACATCACGGTTGTACCACAAGGCCAGCTGGGCCCTAGTCTACAGTAGGCAAATCTAATGCGTTCTACTATAGAAGCGTATATAGGGGTTATGTGGTGTCTGATGGCGCCCGCTGCTCATATGGTGGGTGGTCTGTCTAAAGTCCCAGGTGTAATAACAGGCACAGACAAGAGGGGCACTGTTTCTTAGAAATAAAACGAAATTCATCTTCCAGGTAAATAAGACAGATCTGCGGAGGAAAGTGCGACGGCTCCTAGGAAAGTGTCACATCGGATTATCACACAGTCAGCTGATCAACGAACTGCTGGACAGAGTCACCGACCTGGTCAGACCTATTATTGTTGTTGTTGTTGTTGTTGTTGTTATTATTATTATATTATTATTATTGTTATTATTAGTAGTAGTATATTATTACTATTATTATTGTTATTGTTGTTATTATTATTATTATTATATTATTACTATTATTATTATATTATAAAAGGAAAATGTTTGTTTTGGTACCGTGTTAGCCAGTGGTTATAAAATATAAAAAACAAAAAAAAAACTTTGCAAGTCTTCAGTAGGTGATACCTTTTTTAATGGCTAACTCATAATGATGACAGAATATGACGTTTCGAAGCTTTCCTCTGAGCTTCTTCTTCAGATATAACTAAAAAACACTCTGTAGAGGCTGCATATTTATAACTGGACACAGGGCTAGAATTACAGGAGGGGGGAGGGGGGAAGAGGCTAGTTACTATATACTTATAACAACAAACAATCAATTGCCAGATCCCCCAGTTCTTATCTTAATGGCTGTCTTAATGATGTGTATAAAAAGACATAAACCCATGTGAGATGTTCATCCCATTGTCCAACGTCTGGAATAGGGTCATGGCCTTGTACTCATAAATCAGTCGCTGTTTCCTTGATTTAAAGTTCCCTTTTAAGATCAAGATTTTCATGTCATTGATGATGCTGTGGTGTTCCTGGCAAAAATGATGCAAAAAGACAACCGTCTAAAATCCATATTTTCTGACCCCCCTCTCCTGTGCTACAGACACCAAACCTCAGGAATATGATTATTAGCAGCTCTCTGTCACCTCCAACTAACACAGGAACATTCCCATGTGGACAGAAGAGGTGCAAAACCTGCCCCCACATACTGACTACTGACAAGATAGAGATACCAAACTCTAACAGGGAATATAAAATCCCAGGTACGTTCACCTGTAACACACCTAATGTAGTGTATTTGATCATTTGCACCAAATGTTCCACTGAAAATCTGTATGTTGGAGAGACTGGTCAGAAACTCAGAATGAGAATTAATTCACATCGCCATACAATCAAACAACAGAGAACTGATCTTCCCGTGCCAAGTCATTTTTGCCAGGAACACCACAGCATCATCAATGACATGAAAATCTTGATCTTAAAAGGGAACTTTAAATCAAGGAAACAGCGACTGATTTATGAGTACAAGGCCATGACCCTATTCCAGACGCTGGACAATGGGATGAACATCTCACGTGGGTTTATGTCTTTTTATACACATCATTAAGACAGCCATTAAGATAAGAACTGGGGGATCTGGCAATTGATTGTTTGTTGTTATAAGTATATAGTAACTAGCCTCTTCCCCCCCCCTCCCTCCTGTAATTCTAGCCCTGTGTCCAGTTATAAATATGCAGCCTCTACAGAGTGTTTTTTAGTTATATCTGAAGAAGAAGCTCAGAGGAAAGCTCCGAAACGTCATATTCTGTCATCATTATTATTATATTATATTTTATTTATTATTTTAGAGCGCTATAATAGTAATGTGTCATAGGCATTTATTTATTATTATTATTATTATTATTATTAGCATTTATTATAATATATATATATATATATATATATATATATATATTAATTTTTTTTTTTAGTATTTTATGTATAAATATTACTACTGTTTTTAGTACTATAAATTCCATATCCTGTACAGTATTAGTATATTATATTCTTTGTCCTGCACAGTATTAGTATATTATATTATAGTGTATTATTATTACTCTATTCTTTGTCCTGTACATGGCATTAGTATATTATATTATATTATTCTATTCTTTGTCCTGTACATGGCATTAGTATATTATTATATTATATTTATTCTATTCTTTGTCCTGTACAGTATTAGTATATTATTATATTATTACTCTATTCTTTGTCCTGTACATGGCATTAGTATATTATTATATTATATTATATTATTACTCTATTCTTTGTCCTGTACATGGCATTAGTTTATTATTATAGTATATTATTATTCTATTCTTTGTCCTGTACAGTATTATATTATTATATTATATTATTACTCTATTCTTTGTCCTGTACATGGCATTAGTATATTATTATATTATATTATTATATTATATTCTTTGTCCTGTACAGTATTAGTATATTATTATATTCTTACTCTATTCTTTGTCCTGTACATGGCATTAGTATATTATTATATTATATTATATTATTACTCTATTCTTTGTCCTGTACATGGCATTAGTATATTATTATATTATATTATATTATATTATATTCTTTGTCCTGTACAGTATTATTATATTATTATATTATTACTCTATTCTTTGTCCTGTACATGGCATTAGTATATTATCTTATATTATATTATATTATAGTATATTATGTTATTATTATTCTATTCTTTGTCCTGTACATGGCATTAGTATATTATTATATTATATTTATATTATATTATTACTCTATTCTTTGTCCTGTACATGGCATTAGTATATTATTATAGTATATTATTATTCTATTCTTTGTCCTGTACAGTATTATTATATTATATTACTCTATTCTTTGTCCTGTACATGGCAGTATATTATTATATTATATTATTACTCTATTCTTTGTCCTGTACATGGCATTAGTATATTATTATAGTATATTATTATTATTCTATTCTTTGTCCTGTACAGTATTATTATATTATTATATTCTTACTCTATTCTTTGTCCTGTACAGTATTATTATATTATATTATGTTACTCTATTCTTTGTCCTGTACAGTATTATTATATTATATTACTCTATTCTTTGTCCTGTACAGTATTATTATATTATATTACTCTATTCTTTGTCCTGTACATGGCAGTATATTATTATATTATATTATTACTCTATTCTTTGTCCTGTACATGGCATTAGTATATTATTATATTATTATATTCTATTCTTTGTCCTGTACAGTATTATTATATTATTATATTCTTACTCTATTCTTTGTCCTGTACATGGCATTAGTATATTATCTTATATTATATTATGATATATTATGTTATTATTATTCTATTCTTTGTCCTGTACATGGCATTAGTATATTATTATAGTATATTATTATTATTCTATTCTTTGTCCTGTACAGTATTAGTATATTATTATATTATTATTACTCTATTCTTTGTCCTGTACATGGCATTAGATGTCAGTGTGAATCGTGACCATTTGAGCTCCTTGCAAAGAAAAGGAGGGATCCCAAAATGCTGCTATTAAATGATGAAACCTCAAACAACAAGTTCTTGGATTTATATTTATAGTAGTTTTGTGGCTAAAATGTTGATGACCCGTCCTTAGGAAAGGTTATTAATACCAGATTGTTGAGTCTGACAACCAGCACTCCCACCATACAGCTGTTGTCAGCCGCTGATAAATAGACAATGGAGTAGGAAGCAGACAGCGCTGTTCTCTGTGTAGTGGCCAGACCCGGTACTGCAGCTCAGCTCCCATTCATTTGCAGTGACTCAGGTCAGCCACTACACAGAGAACGGCGCTGTCTACTTCCTGCTCCATTGTCTGTGTATCAGCTGCTGAGAAGAGTTCATTGATATGGGGGGAGGGGGGTTCAGACCCCCACAGATCTGAGATTAATGATCTATCTTCAGGCTAAGTCATAGGTATTTTATCCCAGAGGACCCCTATGAGTAACAGATAAGAACAATCAATAATCTGCTCTCTCCGAGGTCAAAGGGGACTTGGAGGGTTAAATGTACAAAATCAACCCTAAAAATATTCTGCCCTGTTAAATATCCAGAGCTAGGCTGGGGGTGTAAGGCTCCGTTCACACTCCATGATGTATTTTCCTTCGATCTGCCAGTTTCCTGTAATTCTTCACTTCTGAATGTGTAAAAGTCTAAATCTGACCTTATTGTCCCTGAAATACAGAATGGCCGCGACCTCAGCATCCGACCTAGCGGAAGCCGCCATATCAAGAAGCAAACCTTTGTAGTGCATGCTGGAACCGACACGAGCGGAGACCTGTTCTTCATGGAGGTAATGGCCGCCGTCCCAGGCCACGGCCGGGTCCTCGTATTGTAGTAAAGGAATTCTGCAGGGAACAAATCTAATGAGCAGCGGGAAGGGGCAGAAGGTTTATTCACTGTGTCAGTCAGAGAAGAAGAAGAAAAAGCACTAAGTAGGTGGGATGAGGCCCGGGGTGGGGGCGAGCACCCTGGGGACCCCGACCTCAGAGCCATTCACCCCCAGATCCATCATGTATTACCAGGAGAGACGTGTCCATATTAGATAAGCCCTGATACATGAGGGCCGCAGCATCCGGGGGACCCCGACCTCAGATCCATCATGTATTACCAGGAGAGACATGTCCATATTAGATAAGCCCTGATACATGAGGACCGCGACATCCTGGGGACCCCGACCTCAGATCCATGCACCCCCAGATCCATCATGTATTACCAGGAGAGACTTGTCCATATTAGATAAGCCCTGATACATGAGGACCGCAGCATCCGGGGGATCCCGACCTCAGATCCATCATGTATTACCAGGAGAGACATGTCCACATTAGATAAGCCCTGATACGTGAGGACCGCAGCATCCGAGGGACCCCGACCTCAGATCCATCATGTATTACCAGGAGAGACATGTCCACATTAGATAAGCCCTGATACGTGAGGACCGCAGCATCCGAGGGACCCCGACCTCAGATCCATCATGTATTACCAGGAGAGACATGTCCACATTAGATAAGCCCTGATACGTGAGGACCGCAGCATCCGGGGGACCCCGACCTCAGATCCATCATGTATTACCAGGAGAGACATGTCCACATTAGATAAGCCCTGATACATGAGGACCGCAGCATCCGGGGGACCCCGACCTCAGATCCATCATGTATTACCAGGAGAGACATGTCCACATTAGCTAAGCCCTGATACATGAGGACCGCAGCATCCTGGGGACCCCGACCTCAGATCCATCATGTATTACCAGGAGAGACATGTCCACATTAGATAAGCCCTGATACATGAGGACCGCAGCATCCGAGGGACCCCGACCTCAGATCCATCATGTATTACCAGGAGAGACATGTCCACATTAGCTAAGCCCTGATACATGAGGACCGCAGCATCCTGGGGACCCCGACCTCAGATCCATCATGTATTACCAGGAGAGACATGTCCACATTAGATAAGCCCTGATACATGAGGACCGCAGCATCCGAGGGACCCCGACCTCAGATCCATCATGTATTACCAGGAGATACATGTCCACATTAGATAAGCCCTGATACATGAGGACCGCGGCATCCTGGGGACCCCGACCTCAGATCCATCATGTATTACCAGGAGAGACTTGTCCATATTAGATAAGCCCTGATACGTGAGGACCGCAGCATCCGAGGGACCCCGACCTCAGATCCATCATGTATTACCAGGAGAGACATGTCCACATTAGATAAGCCCTGATACGTGAGGACCGCGGCATCCTGGGGACCCCGACCTCAGATCCATCATGTATTACCAGGAGAGACTTGTCCATATTAGATAAGCCCTGATACGTGAGGACCGCAGCATCCGAGGGACCCCGACCTCAGATCCATCATGTATTACCAGGAGATACATGTCCACATTAGATAAGCCCTGATACATGAGGACCGCAGCATCCTGGGGACCCCGACCTCAGATCCATCATGTATTACCAGGAGATACATGTCCACATTAGATAAGCCCTGATACATGAGGACCGCGGCATCCTGGGGACCCCGACCTCAGATCCATCATGTATTACCAGGAGAGACATGTCCACATTAGATAAGCCCTGATACATGAGGGCCGCGGCATCCGGGGGACCCCGACCTCAGATCCATCATGTATTACCAGGAGAGACTTGTCCATATTAGATAAGCCCTGATACATGAGGACCGCAGCATCCGAGGGACCCCGACCTCAGATCCATCATGTATTACCAGGAGAGACATGTCCACATTAGATAAGCCCTGATACGTGAGGACCGCAGCATCCGAGGGACCCCGACCTCAGATCCATCATGTATTACCAGGAGAGACATGTCCACATTAGATAAGCCCTGATACGTGAGGGCTGCAGCATCCGGGGGACCCCGACCTCAGATCCATCATGTATTACCAGGAGAGACATGTCCACATTAGATAAGCCCTGATACGTGAGGACCGCAGCATCCGAGGGACCCCGACCTCAGATCCATCATGTATTACCAGGAGAGACATGTCCACATTAGATAAGCCCTGATACATGAGGACCGCAGCATCCGGGGGACCCCGACCTCAGATCCATCATGTATTACCAGGAGAGACATGTCCACATTAGATAAGCCCTGATACATGAGGACCGCAGCATCCGGGGGACCCCGACTTCAGATCTAACATGTATTACCTTATAGCCAGCCGCCATACTTCAGGTGACTTGCCCGGCTTCTGTCTCATCGGTTTGGAACCAGCCTGGAAACCTGTGCTTTGTCCACAATAGCACCCGGGCGGATATATAATGCAGAGACCCTTCCTGGAGAGCCCATTTAAACTTAGGGCAACTTTTAGAGCTAATAATAAATGTAGTAATCCCTTTCCTTCAGCTTTTAATGGGTTGTTGCGAGGTCTATATTACACACACAGATATATATATATATACACAGTGCAGACACTGCTTTTATCCCATGCAGGTGTGTGATGACTGCATCGTCCTGCGCAGTAACATCGGGGCGGTATACGAGCGCTGGTGGTACGAGAAGCTCATTAATATGACCTATTGTCCAAAGACCAAGGTCCTTTGCTTGTGGAGACGGAACGGACAAGAGACGCAGCTCAATAAGTTCTTCACTAAGAAGGTTTGTCCGATACGAAGTCTCCTACAGATGGCGGCGGCTCCTTGGACATGGCCGGTTCTTATCAGTCTTTCCTATATGTTTCTGTAGTGTCGGGAGCTTTACTACTGTGTGAAGGAAAGCATGGAGAGAGCGGCCGCCCGGCAGCAGAGCATCAAACCAGGTGAGGCCTGTAATATGGGTGGTGAGACCCCTCCAGCCCCCTCCCTGCCACCCTGCATTCACCGCTCACATGAGCTGTAATACTAAACCAAACAGCTGATCAGCAGAGGTGTCAGACCCCAACTGATCTAATACATGGGGGACCTCCTCCCCCCTTATGTCTGCTATGAGAGGTGCCCATACCCCTGGCTCTCTCGCTGATCCTCCCTAGGGGATTGTTCTTGGAATCCCTATAGATGGGGTCTGCTAGATGGAGTTGGGGTCCCCTCACTCTCATGGTAGGTCCCAGGGGTTGGGGACACATCTATTTAATGTGCCATGCTGGGATCGCCCTTTAAGGTGGCAGGGACCCCCTGCATTACTTCACTTTGGCCCCTGCTTACCTTCTCCATTCTTGTCTTGCAGGCCCAGAGCTTGGAGGAGAGTTCCCAGTTCAAGACATGAAAACTGGGGAAGGGGGTCTTCTCCAAGTGACCCTGGAAGGCATTAACCTGAAATTCATGCACAGTCAGGTATGAGGGGAGTGTGAATGTGGCGGCATAGTGTGACTGTACGTAGGGCAGGTTAGTCCATTGTCCTTCTGCGTGTTGTGTGTGTGTGTGCGGAGTGTGTGACGTGCCGTGTGCCGGGTCCTCCCATATCTTGAGCCCCTTTTCTGCCTCTCGGTCTGTGTTTCCTCTGCTTGCTCTCGCTGTGTGACTCTTGTGCTGTCTTTCACTGTCTTTGCTCCATGCTGCCCTTTGCCTGCTGGGATTGAGGGTGTCTGATGCTGTCTTTTTTGTAACCCCCCCTCCCTGGCTCGGGCTGACCTCTCCCAGCGCTGAACCTCCATACACAGCTCATCCTCGGGTCACCCAGGGGGCAAAACTACAATTCAGGTCACCTTGGTAGCTCGGCAAGTCCTCACAAGGTCACCCAGGGCTCAGCCGGTCATTCAGGGATCATCCCGTTTGTTCCATCTCATGTCAGGAACTCCAGAGGACAGACGAGAATTACGGAAAGACGTTCGGCCTTCAGTGTGACCACTCCATCTGACATCCATCCCCCGGGGGTGCAGGTCCGGTGTGATCTCCCCCTTCATTTGAGTAGGGCCTGCGCTCCGTGCTGGGTGAGGAGCAGGGACGGATCTGATGACGGGGCTGCCTCCCCCCCCTCCCGTGTTGATGTCTTGGTCTGGGCTGTGTGTTGCTGGGGGTTATATTCGGAGTGAGGGGCGGTGTGGTCTCGCTGTGTCACTAACAGTCTCATTTCTCTCCCACGCTCACTCCTCCTGCAAGGAGCGGAAGGTACTCACTCTGCCGCCATCTTTGCTTCTCGCTGCTCTCCCCCCCTCCCGTTAGTTTTGAGCTGTCTGTGCTACCTCCCGTCTTACCTCCACACTGTTTCCCCCCCCGGCTTTAGTTCTGGTTTACCTCCTGATTATTTGCTGTCTTTAGGGTACGTCTCCCCATTATTATTCCACAGCTGTTTCTCCCCTTCACACATTAATTGTTACAGAAATGTTGTTGGCAGCGGTGACAATCGTGGATATGAAGAATTAACCATTGCCTTCTGTCTCTCCCTCCTCCTCCTCCTCCTCCATCCTACCCTGTGTACTTGTGCGTCCTCCTCCATGTCCCGTCTTTACTTCCTCCCCGTTTCCTCTTACGTCCCCCCGTGTTTCTATCCCTGTCCCCTTTCTCCTCCAGGTTTTTATACAGCTGAATCACATTAAAAAGTGTAACACTGTACGGGGCGTCTTTGTCTTGGAGGAATTTGGTAATTACTGTCCTTGTGCCGCTGGGTCTGTATTGCTGTGGCAGTAACTCAGAGCGTAGGATCCCTCATAGTTCCCATTCATCTGTGGAGGGGTGGGCTCGGGGGTCCCTATAGACATGTCTGGGGGTCTCTGAGTTACTGCTGTATAATCTGTGCTTCGTCTGCCTGTGGCAGCTAGGAAAACCTTCCTCCTCCGAACAGGTAATGTGCACCCTCGGTCACCAGAGCCCGCCTGTCCCAGAGCTAGAATAGGTCATGGATATCTGATGGGTGGGGGTCTGACTCCTGGGACCACCACAGATCAGCTGCTACTTCACAGGCCCGTGACGTCACGTTCTGTCCTCTCATGGCCTGTCTACAGTTTAACCCCATTCAAGTAAATGGGACTGAGCTGCAATACCAGACACAACCACTATACAATATATGGCGCTGCGCTTGGTATTCTGTGAAGCGCCTGCAGTGATCACTCAAGCTCTGCAATCTCTTCCATCAGCTGATCTGTATGGGGTCCCAGGTGTTGGTCCCCCTTCCCCGATCAGATATTCCTGACCTAAACTAAGAACCCCTCATCAGTACGTAATTCCCACATGCCCCGGCTCTGGTCACAGCTTCACAACTTCTGTATTTCTTCAATTAAGGGGTTTGTCCCGCAAATAGTATTGATCAGCTGTCCACAGTTGTGAGACCCCGGGACGGCCACTAATCACCAGAGGAGGGGTCCCGGGCGTCATCTATCAGTGGCATGGTATAGTTATGTATGTACACTGCTGCACTCAGCTATCTACATCACACCTGGAAACTTCTGGAGCAGCTGGACATATACATGGCAGGAGGTATACATGGCAGGATGTATACATGGCAGGACGTATAGACGACAGGACGTGTACACGGCAGGACATATACATGACAGGACATATACATGACAGGACATATACATGGCAGGAGGTATACATGGCAGGACATATACATGACAGGACATATACATGGCAGGACATATACATGACAGGACATATACATGACAGGACATATACATGGCAGGACATATACATGACAGGACGTATACAAGGCAGGACATATACATGACAGGAGGTATACATGGCAGGACGTATACACGACAGGACATATACATGGCAGGACATATACATGGCAGGACGTGTACACGGCAGGACGTGTACACGGCAGGAGGTATACATGGCAGGAGGTATACATGGCAGGAGGTATACATGGCAGGACATATACATGACAGGACATATACATGACAGGACATATACATGGCAGGACATATACATGACAGGACATATACATGGCAGGACATATACATGGCAGGACATATACATGGCAGGATGTGTACATGGCAGGACGTGTACATGGCAGGACGTATACATGGCAGGACATATACATGGCAGGAGGTATACATGACAGGACATATACATGGCAGGAGGTATACATGGCAGGACGTATACATGGCAGGACGTATACACGACAGGACATATACATGGCAGGACATATACATGGCAGGAGGTATACAAGGCAGGACATATACATGGCAGGAGGTATACATGGCAGGAGGTATACATGGCAGGACATATACATGGCAGGACGTATACATGGCAGAACGTATACTGTACATGGCAGGACATATACATGACAGGACATATACTTGGAAGAACGTATACTGTACATGGCAGGACATATACATGACAGGACATATACATGGCAGGACATATACATGACAGGACATATACATGGCAGGACATATACATGGCAGGACATATACATGGCAGGACATATACATGGCAGGACATATACATGGCAGGACATATACATGGCAGGACATATACATGGCAGGACATATACATGGCAGGACATATACATGGCAGGACATATACATGGCAGGACATATACATGGCAGGACATATACATGACAGGACATATACTTGGCAGAACGTATACTGTACATGGCAGGACATATACATGACAGGACATATACATGGCAGGACATATACATGGCAGGACATATACTTGGCAGGACATATACATGACAGGACATATATTTGGCAGGACGTGTACATGACAGGACATATACATGACAGGACATATACTTGGCAGAACGTATACTGTACATGGCAGGACATATACATGGCAGGACATATACTTGGCAGAACGTATACTGTACATGACAGGACATATACTTGGCAGGACGTATACTGTACATGGCAGAACGTATACATGACAGGACATATACATGGCAGGACATATACATGACAGGACATATACTTGGCAGGACGTATACATGACAGGACATATACATGGCAGGACATATACATGACAGGACATATACATGACAGGACATATACTTGGCAGAACGTATACTGTACATGGCAGGACGTATACATGACAGGACATATACATGGCAGGACATATACTTGGCAGAACGTATACTGTACATGGCAGAACGTATACATGACAGGACATATACATGGCAGGACATATACATGACAGGACATATACATGACAGGACATATACATGACAGGACATATACATGACAGGACATATACTTGGCAGAACGTATACTGCACATGGCAGGACGTATACATGACAGGACATATACTTGGCAGGACATATACATGGTGATCGGCCCATTCACCTGTAGGACATTTATCATCTGTCCTGTGGATATGTGAAAAGGGTTAAAGGGATCCTGTCATTTAAACACATTTTTTTTCTGCCTACCACGTCCGAATAGCCTTAAGAAAGCCGCTTCTTCTCCTACCTTTCGTTGACTTCTCCGTGACGCCGTTCAGTATATAATCCAGTTTTCGTTGGTATGCAAATGAGTTCTCTTGCAGCAATGGGGGCGTCCCTAATGCTGCGAAATAACTCTCCAGCGCCGCCTCCATCTTCTTCAGGAACGGTCTCTTCATTGCGTCTTCTTCTGGCGCAGGCTTCAAACTTCTAGGCCTAGGGCAAAGCCGACTGCGCATACCCGCCGGCCACAAGAGAATGGCCGCTTACACAGTATTGTAAGCCCGCCCCTAATTCTACGAGAGAACTCATTTGCATACAGGTGTAAACCGGATTATATACCGAACAGCGGCGCGGAGAAGACATCTAAAGGTAGGAGACGGCCTTTCCTACGTGATAAGCAGAAAAAAATGTGTTTAAATGACAGGATCCCTTTAATCGCAGGACCCCCTGTCACGTGATAAACCCAATTTATTAAAACTCACCTGGATGTCCCTGTCCCATATAGCTATCAGGTGCAGGTATAGGTTACCATGTCCCTTATATCTATCATGTGTGGTATCAGGTGCAGTATATATCACCCTGTCCTATATAGCTATCAGGTGCAGTATATATCACCCTGTCCTATATAGCTATCAGGTGCAGTATATATCACCCTGTCCCATATAGCTATCAGGTGCAGTATATATCACCCTGTCCTATATAGCTATCAGGTGCAGTATATATCACCCTGTCCCCTATAGCTATCAGGTGCAGTATATATCACCCTGTCCCATATAGCTATCAGGTGCAGTATATATCACCCTGTCCTATATAGCTATCAGGTGCAGTATATATCACCCTGTCCCCTATAGCTATCAGGTGCAGTATATATCACCCTGTCCCCTATAGCTATCAGGTGCAGTATATATCACCCTGTCCCATATAGCTATCAGGTGCAGTATATATCACCCTGTCCTATATAGCTATCAGGTGCAGTATATATCACCCTGTCCCCTATAGCTATCAGGTGCAGTATATATCACCCTGTCCCATATAGCTATCAGGTGCAGTATATATCACCCTGTCCCATATAGCTATCAGGTGCAGTATATATCACCCTGTCCTATATAGCTATCAGGTGCAGTATATATCACCCTGTCCTATATAGCTATCAGGTGCAGTATATATATCACCCTGTCCCATATAGCTATCAGGTGCAGTATATATCACCCTGTCCCCTATAGCTATCAGGTGCAGTATATATCACCCTGTCCTATATAGCTATCAGGTGCAGTATATATCACCCTGTCCCCTATAGCTATCAGGTGCAGTTATAGAAGTGAAGGTGGCGCTGCAGGAAAACTGAACACTTTTTCACAGCTGATCTGCAGGGGTCCCAGCCTCAGCACTTCTGTGGATCAGCTTATTTTTCGGACATATTCTAATAAACAGGGATTTCCTAATGTGGACAAACCCTTTTTAAAGTTGTCAATGAGCCCGTAGTTCTAAGACGAGGAGAGGACCTGACCCCCGGGGTTACTTATATAAGGGTCTACGCTCCACTCTGTGTGTGTATATATCACGTAATGTCCGTTTTGTCGTGTTATTTTGTCTTCCCCAACCCCCACCCCACCAACCCGACCTGCACACCCGCCCTTGTACCTGTCTGCCATTTTTTTTTTTTTAGATCTGATCTGTTGCCCTCCTTCTATCGTGATGTCACTGTGTGCCCCCCATAATACAGACCTCCTATATCACTGACCCCCCATAATACAGACCTCCTATATCACTGACCCCCCATAATACAGACCTCCTATATCACTGACCCCCCATAATACAGACCTCCTACATCACTGACCCCCCCATAATACAGACCTCCTACATCACTGACCCCCCCATAATACAGACCTCCTATATCACTGACCCCCCATAATACAGACCTCCTACATCACTGACCCCCCCCCCCCATAATACAGACCTCCTACATCACTGACCCCCTCATAATACAGACCTCCTATATCACTGACCCCCCCATAATACAGACCTCCTACATCACTGACCCCCCATAATACAGACCTCCTACATCACTGACCCCCCATAATACAGACCTCCTATATCACTGACCCCCCCCATAATACAGACCTCCTATATCACTGACCCCCCCATAATACAGACCTCCTATATCACTGACCCCCCCATAATACAGACCTCCTATATCACTAACCCCCCATAATACAGACCTCCTATATCACTGACCCCCCATAATACAGACCTCCTACATCACTGACCCCCCATAATACAGACCTCCTATATCACTGACCCCCCCCATAATACAGACCTCCTATATCACTGACCCCCCCATAATACAGACCTCCTATATCACTGACCCCCCCATAATACAGACCTCCTATATCACTGACCCCCCCATAATACAGACCTCCTATAATCACTGACCCCCCCATAATACAGACCTCCTACATCACTGACCCCCCATAATACAGACCTCCTATATCACTGACCCCCCATAATACAGACCTCCTACATCACTGACCCCCCATAATACAGACCTCCTACATCACTGACCCCCCATAATACAGACCTCCTATATCACTGACCCCCCCCATAATACAGACCTCCTATATCACTGACCCCCCCATAATACAGACCTCCTATATCACTGACCCCCCCATAATACAGACCTCCTATATCACTGACCCCCCCATAATACAGACCTCCTATATCACTGACCCCCCCATAATACAGACCTCCTATATCACTGACCCCCCATAATACAGACCTCCTACATCACTGACCCCCCATAATACAGACCTCCTACATCACTGACCCCCCATAATACAGACCTCCTATATCACTGACCCCCCCCATAATACAGACCTCCTATATCACTGACCCCCCCATAATACAGACCTCCTATATCACTGACCCCCCCATAATACAGACCTCCTATATCACTGACCCCCCCATAATACAGACCTCCTATATCACTGACCCCCCCATAATAGACCTCCTATATCACTGACCCCCCCATAATACAGACCTCCTATATCACTGACCCCCCCCCCCATAATACAGACCTCCTATATCACTGACCCCCCCATAATACAGACCTCCTATATCACTGACCCCCCCATAATACAGACCTCCTATATCACTGACCCCCCCATAATACAGACCTCCTATATCACTGACCCCCCCATAATACAGACCTCCTATATCACTGACCCCCCCATAATAGACCTCCTATATCACCGACCCCCCCATAATACAGACCTCCTATATCACCGACCCCCCCATAATACAGACCTCCTATATCACTGACCCCCCCATAATACAGACCTCCTATATCACTGACCCCCCCCATAATACAGACCTCCTATATCACCGACCCCCCATAATACAGACCTCCTATATCACCGAACCCCCATAATACAGACCTCCTATATCACTGACCCCCCCATAATACAGACCTCCTATATCACTGACCCCCCCATAATACAGACCTCCTACATCACTGACCCCCCATAATACAGAGCTCCTATATCACTGACTCCCCCATAATACAGACCTCCTATATCACTAACCCCCCCATAATACGGACCTCCTATATCACTGACCCCCCATAATACAGACCTCCTATATCACTGAACCCCCATAATACAGACCTCCTATATCACTGACCCCCCCATAATACAGACCTCCTATATCACTGACCCCCCCATAATACAGACCTCCTACATCACTGACCCCCCATAATACAGAGCTCCTATATCACTAACCCCCCCATAATACGGACCTCCTATATCACTGACCCCCCCATAATACAGACCTCCTACATCACTGACCCCCCATAATACAGAGCTCCTATATCACTGACCCCCCCATAATACAGACCTCCTATATCACTGACCCCCCCATAATACGGACCTCCTATATCACTGACCCCCCATAATACAGACCTCCTATATCACTGACCCCCCCCCCATAATACAGACCTCCTATATCACTGACCCCCCCCCCATAATACAGACCTCCTACATCACTGACCCCCCATAATACAGACCTCCTATATCACTGACCCCCCCATAATACAGACCTCCTATATCACTAACCCCCCATAATACAGAGCTCCTATATCACTGACCCCCCCATAATACAGAGCTCCTATATCACTGACCCCCCCATAATACGGACCTCCTATATCACTGACCCCCCATAATACAGACCTCCTATATCACTGACCCCCCCCCCCATAATACAGACCTCCTATATCACTGACCCCCCCCATAATACAGACCTCCTATACCACTGACCCCCCCCATAATACAGACCTCCTATATCACTGACCCCCCCCATAATACAGACCTCCTATATCACTGACCCCCCCATAATACAGAGCTCCTATATCACTGACCCCCCCCCCATAATACAGACCTCCTGTATCACTGACCCCCCCCCATAATACAGACCTCCTATATCACTGACCCCCCCATAATACAGACCTCCTATATCACTGACCCCCCCCCCATAATACAGACCTTCTATATCACTGACCCCCCCCATAATACAGACCTCCTATATCACTGACCCCCCATAATACAGACCTCCTATATCACTGACCCCCCCCCATAATACAGACCTCCTATATCACTGACCCCCCCCATAATACAGACCTCCTATATCACTGACCCCCCCCCCATAATACAGACCTCCTATATCACTGACCCCCCATAATACAGACCTCCTATATCACTGACCCCCCCCCATAATACAGACCTCCTATATCACTAACCCCCCATAATACAGACCTCCTATATCACTGACCCCCCCATAATACAGACCTCCTATATCACTGACCCCCCCCCATAATACAGACCTCCTATATCACTGACCCCCCCCCCCATAATACAGACCTCCTATATCACTGACCCCCCCCATAATACAGACCTCCTATACCACTGACCCCCCCCATAATACAGACCTCCTATATCACTGACCCCCCCATAATACAGAGCTCCTATATCACTGACCCCCCCCATAATACAGACCTCCTGTATCACTGACCCCCCCCATAATACAGACCTCCTATATCACTGACCCCCCCATAATACAGACCTCCTATATCACTGACCCCCCCCCCATAATACAGACCTTCTATATCACTGACCCCCCCCATAATACAGACCTCCTATATCACTGACCCCCCATAATACAGACCTCCTATATCACTGACCCCCCCCATAATACAGACCTCCTATATCACTGACCCCCCCATAATACAGACCTCCTATATCACTGACCCCCCCCCCATAATACAGACCTCCTATATCACTGACCCCCCATAATACAGACCTCCTATATCACTGACCCCCCCCCATAATACAGACCTCCTATATCACTAACCCCCCATAATACAGACCTAACTATATCAATGACCCCCCCATAATACAGACCTCCTATATCACTGACCCCCCCCCATAATACAGACCTCCTATATCACTGACCCCCCATAATACAGAGCTCCTATATCACTGACCCCCCCATAATACAGACCTCCTATATCACTGACCCCCCCATAATACAGACCTCCTATATCACTGACCCCCCCCCCCCATAATACAGACCTCCTATATCACTGACCCCCCATAATACAGACCTCCTATATCACTGACCCCCCCATAATACAGACCTCCTATATCACTGACCCCCCATAATACAGACCTCCTACATCACTGACCCCCCATAATACAGACCTCCTATATCACTGACCCCCCATAATACAGACCTCCTATATCACTGACCCCCCCCCCATAATACAGACCTCCTATATCACTGACCCCCCCATAATACAGACCTCCTATACCACTGACCCCCCCCATAATACAGACCTCCTATATCACTGACCCCCCCCATAATACAGACCTCCTATATCACTGACCCCCCCATAATACAGAGCTCCTAGATCACTGCCCCCCCCCCATAATACAGACCTCCTGTATCACTGACCCCCCCCCCATAATACAGACCTCCTGTATCACTGACCCCCCCATAATACAGAGCTCCTACATCACTGACCCCCCATAATACAGACCTCCTATATCACTGACCCCCCCCCATAATACAGACCTCCTATATCACTGACCCCCCCATAATACAGACCTCCTATATCACTGACCCCCCCCCCCCCCATAATACAGACCTCCTATATCACTGACCCCCCCCCCATAATACAGACCTCCTATATCACTGACCCCCCCCCCCCATAATACAGACCTCCTATATCACTGACCCCCCCCCATAATACAGACCTCCTATATCACTGACCCCCCATAATACAGACCTCCTATATCACTGACCCCCCCCCCATAATACAGACCTCCTATATCACTAACCCCCCATAATACAGACCTAACTATATCAATGACCCCCCCCATAATACAGACCTCCTATATCACTGACCCCCCCCCATAATACAGACCTCCTATATCACTGACCCCCCATAATACAGAGCTCCTATATCACTGACCCCCCCCCATAATACAGACCTCCTATATCACTGACCCCCCCATAATACAGACCTCCTATATCACTGACCCCCCCCCCATAATACAGACCTCCTATATCACTGACCCCCCATAATACAGACCTCCTATATCACTAACCCCCCATAATACAGACCTCCTATATCACCGACCCCCCCATAATACAGACCTCCTACATCACTGACCCCCCATAATACAGACCTCCTATATCACTGACCCCCCCATAATACAGACCTCCTACATCACTGACCCCCCCATAATACAGACCTCCTACATCACTGACCCCCCATAATACAGACCTCCTATATCACTGACCCCTCCATAATACAGAGCTCCTATATCACTGACCCCCCATAATACAGACCTCCTATATCACTGACCCCCCCATAATACAGACCTCCTATATCACTGACCCCCCATAATACAGACCTCCTATATCACTGACCCCCCATAATACAGACCTCCTATATCACTGACCCCCCATAATACAGACCTCCGATATCACTGACCCCCCATAATACAGACCTCCTATATCACTGACCCCCCCATAATACAGAGCTCCTATATCACTGACCCCCCCATAATACAGACCTCCTATATCACTGACCCCCCCCATAATACAGACCTCCTATATCACTGACCCCCCCATAATACAGACCTCCTATATCACTGACCCCCCCATAATACAGACCTCCTATATCACTGACCCCCCATAATACAGACCTCCTATATCACTGACCCCCCCCCCCCATAATACAGACCTCCTATATCACTGACCCCCCATAATACAGACCTCCTATATCACTGACCCCCCCCATAATACAGACCTCCTATATCACTGAACCCCCCATAATACAGACCTCCTATATCACTGACCCCTCATAATGCAGACCTCCTATATCACTGACCCCCCCATAATGCAGACCTCCTATATCACTGACCCCCCCATAATACAGACCTCCTATATCACTGACCCCCCATAATACAGACCTCCTATATCACTGACCCCCCCATAATGCAGACCTCCTATATCACTGACCCCTCATAATGCAGACCTCCTATATCACTGACCCCCCCATAATACAGACCTCCTATATCACTGACCCCCCCATAATACAGACCTCCTATATCACTGACCCCTCATAATGCAGACCTCCTATATCACTGACCCCCCCATAATACAGACCTCCTATATCACTGACCCCCCCATAATACAGACCTCCTATATCACTGACCCCCCCATAATGCAGACCTCCTATATCACTGACCCCCCATAATACAGACCTCCTACATCACTGACCCCCCCATAATACAGAGCTCCTATATCACTGACCCCCCCCCATAATACAGAGCTCCTATATCACTGACCCCCCCCCCATAATACAGACCTCCTATATCAGACTCCCCCCCCCCCCATAATACAGACCTCCTATATCACTGACCCCCCCCATAATGCAGACCTCCTATATCACTGACCCCCCCCATAATACAGACCTCCTATATCACTGACCCCCCCATAATACAGACCTCCTATATCACTGACCCCCCCATAATACAGACCTCCTATATCACTGACCCCCCCCCCATAATACAGACCTCCTATATCACTGACCCCCCCCCCCATAATACAGACCTCCTATATCACTGACCCCCCCCATAATACAGACCTCCTATATCACTGACCCCCCCCCCATAATACAGAGCTCCTATATCACTGACCCCCCCCCCCCATAATACAGACCTCCTATATCACTGACCCCCCCCCCCCCATAATACAGACCTCCTATATCACTGACCCCCCCCATAATACAGACCTCCTATATCACTGACCCCCCATAATACAGACCTCCTATATCACTGACCCCCCCATAATACAGAGCTCCTATATCACTGACCCCCCCCCCCATAATACAGAGCTCCTATATCACTGACCCCCCCCCATAATACAGACCTCCTATATCAGACCCCCCCCCCCCATAATACAGAGCTCCTATATCACTGACCCCCCCCCCCCATAATACAGACCTCCTATATCACTGACCCCCCCCATAATACAGACCTCCTATATCACTGACCCCCCCCATAATACAGACCTCCTATATCACTGACCCCCCCCCCATAATACAGACCTTTATCACTGACCCCCCCCCCCCATAATACAGACCTCCTATATCAGACCTCCCCCCCCCCCCCATAATACAGACCTCCTATATGTAGAGGGTCTATATTGACGCTCCTTTAATATATTTTGTTGGTTTTGCCCCTATGATAACACATCCTGTCCTTGTACTCTGACATCTTAAAGGGATTTCTGGGGCTGTGAAATTGATGGCCCGTCCTTGGCATAGACCATCAGTATATGATGTGGGACCCCCAGGACCCCCACTTCGCTGTTTGATGAGCTTTGGCACTTGGGTGTTCTTCATTATCTCTTCTCAGTCCATTGTTCACATGGTCAGAATGAATGGGGCTGAGTTGCAGTACCGAGCACGACCACTATACAGGGTACGGCGCTGTCAGGAGGTCCTTGCAGGAAGTGTTGTCCTAGGGAAATAACTAAAGGAGCGTCAATCTGGATTTTGTGGAATTTCACTTTGCTTAGTGACGTGTAAAGATCTTCACAGGAATTTTTTGTGTCCTGCTGACCTTTTTATTCCGTGGCCCACTGACTATACATTTCACGGCCTGCTGACTCTATATTCCGTTGCCCACTGACTATATATTCCACGGCCTGCTGACTCTATATTCCGTTGCCCACTGACTATATATTCCACGGCCTGCTGACTCTATATTTCGTTGCCCACTGACTATATATTCCACGGCCTGCTGACTCTATATTCCGTTGCCCACTGACTATACATTTCACGGCCTGCTGACTCTATATTCCGTTGCCCACTGACTATATATTCCACGGCCTGCTGACTCTATATTCCGTGGCCCACTGACTATATATTCTGTGGCCCACTGACTATATATTCCATGGCACGCTGACTATATATTCTGTGGCACGCTGACTATTCCGTGGCACGCTGACTATATATTCTGTGGCACGCTGACTATATATTTTGTAGCCCACTGACTATATTCCACGGCCTGCTGACTCTATATTCCGTGGCTGACTATATATTCTGTGGCCCACTGACTATATATTCCGTGGCACGCTGACTATCCCGTGGCACGCTGACTATATATTCTGTGGCACGCTGACTATTCTGTGGCACGCTGACTATATATTTTGTAGCCCACTGACTATATTCCACAGCCTGCTGACTCTATATTCCGTGGCTGACTATATAGTCTGTGGCCCGCTGACTATTCCGTTGCCCGCTGACTCTATATTCCGTGGCCCACTGACTCTATATTCCGTGGCTCGCTTTTTTCTACCATTTTTTTTAATACGAGCAGAGTATGAGAGATATTGTAGTGTTGGCCCCGCACAGTGCTGACCGGCCGGGGTTAACCATAGATGTCGGGGCCACTGACCTTCCTGACCTCTTGGCATTGATGTGACCTCGCTGGCTCGCTTCCTTAATCCACTTGATCCGCTGACCTGGCTCCCCTGGGTGTCATTGTGTTACTTACCTCTCTGTTATCATTGTGGCCCCTGGTGTTGTCGTGTCTGTGACCATCTAACGTGTCCCCTGGGTGTCCTCCATCGCTCCCGGCCGGGCCACCTACCTCCCACTGGTTTCATGTTTTCTCTCTGTGTTTTTGAACTCTCTGTTTTGTCTCTTGGATCCGATTTTAGTTCCTGAAACTAAAGAAGTGGTGAGCCACAGATACAAGACACCCATGGTAAGTGGCCCTCCTGCTCATCCCTTTAAGGCTTGTATGTGATTGTATGATGTATGAGATTGCCCTGAGATCTCACCCTTTACAGCCATGGTGGTCACCCAGCCATACCCAACTGGCCTTGAATGCCATCCCCTAATTCTGGACATAACAGATCCCAGCCGGAGAGGCAAAAATCCCTATTAAAGGTTCCCTCTTAAAGGGGATGTTCAGGATTGAAAAAGCCATGGGCTAGATATAGTGCCACACCAGTCCACAGGGCATATCTGGTATTGCAGGCCAGCCCATTAGGGTTATTAGTACATTGACCCCTTCGCTGCCCAAGACCACCAGTAATAGGGACATTAACCCCTTCACTGCCATAGACCATCAGTAATGATGACATTGACTCCTTCACTGCCCTAGACCAACAGTAATAGTAACCTTGACCCTTTTTCTGCCCTAGACCACCAGTAATAGTGACATTGACCCCTTTACTTCCCTAGACCACCAGTAATAGTGACATTGACCCCTTTGCTGCCCTAGACCACCAGTAATGGTGACGTTGACCCCTTCACTGATCAGCAGGGATACTGACTCCTACAGTGGTTAACCCCTTCACTGCCCTAGACCACCAGTAATAGTGACATTGACCCCTTTGCTGCCCTAGACCATCAGTAATGATGACATTGACCCCTTTGCTGCCCTAGACCACCAGTAAGTGACATTGACCCCTTTGCTGCCCTAGACCACCAATAATAGTGACATTGACCCCTTTGCTGCCCTAGACCACCAATAATAGTGACATTGACCCCTTTGCTGCCCTAGACCACCAGTAATAGTGACATTGACCCCTTTGCTGCCCTAGACCACCAGTAATAGTGACATTGACCCCTTTGCTGCCCTAGACCACCAGTAATAGTGACATTGACCCCTTTGCTGCCCTAGACCACCAGTAATAGTGACATTGACCCCTTTGCTGCCCTAGACCACCAGTGATAGTGACATTGACCCCTTTGCTGCCCTAGACCACCAGTAATAGTGACATTGACCCCTTTGCTGCCCTAGACCACCAGTAATAGTGACATTGACCCCTTTGCTGCCCTAGACCACCAGTAATAGTGACATTGACCCCTTTGCTGCCCTAGACCACCAGTAATAGTGACATTGACCCCTTTGCTGCCCTAGACCACCAGTAATAGTGACATTGACCCCTTTGCTGCCCTAGACCACCAGTGATAGTGACATTGACCCCTTTGCTGCCCTAGACCACCAGTGATAGTGACATTGACCCCTTTGCTGGCCTAGACCACCAGTAATAGTGACATCGACCCCTTCACTGATCACCGGGGATACTGACTCCTACAGTGGTTAACCCCTTCATTGCCTGACGTAGTGGAGCAGCGCCCGTGCCCCATAGCTCCATAGGGTTAGTGGGATTATAACCTGTCCCCTGGTGTGTGGCATTTTGGGAAGCCATATCTGATCCCTGTACAAGGTCTATTTTCCCTTCTTTGTCCGCCTGCCCCTTGTGCACATGGAGGAGCTGCTCGTGGTCGCAGTGACCTTCCTGGGGGTCTGGTATTTCGGGTATCTCAGAAGCCGTTTACACCCCGTCCATGTCCTGCTGACAGACCTGGGAAATCCATCCTATTTATGGCCTATCGGGTGTCGGCAGGGCCAGTTTTAGGCTCCAGCCGCCCTCCGTGAACTCTACCCCTTGTTTGGCCGCAGGTGTCCGTATGGCGACTTCATTAACTCCCCTGTGAAGCCGACACTCTGGTGATGTCGCGTCTGCCGGTAATTCTAGCGTCGCACGAGCGAAACTCCTGATTTATTGATGGCAGCTCCGGAGTTTAGGAGTAGTAAGGCGCTGACGTCCTAACCCCAGTCAGGGACAAGGCGAGCTTAGGTAGTGCAATCCTTATAGATATGGGAGACCTGTCTGCTCACTGGGCGTCCATGCGGGGGTCCGGCCAGGGACCATGGGGGAGCGCCCACTCTGTTGTATTCCCATAGACGTCAGTGGAGAGGGGGCCGCGCATGTGCCCTATTACTCCAGTCACACCCCCAGTGGCCTAATCCTCCACAAGCAGACACTTATCCCCTGTCCAGTGGGTGTCTGGAGAACCCCTTTAAGATGTAAGACCTCTATAGATAAACTTGCTGAATCCGTCCCCTGCTTTGCTTCTGTCGTGACGTCTTTTTGCTTTTCGGCAGGCCCACGAGATCTGCTATTCCGTCCTGTGTCTCTTCTCCTACGTGGCCGCCATCAGAGGGAAGGAAGCGGAGATGAAGAGCAGACCCCCTCGGCCGGTGTCCAGTTGACCTCTCCTGACCTGGCCCTTGTCCCTGGCATTGCTGACAGCTGTTCTGTATCTGGAGCCTGCACATATACCCTTGTAGTAGACGCCCTCCGTGTTGTGACGCCATTTTACAGAGCCCCCCCCCGGTCCCCGCTTTTGTGTTGTGTGTTTTGCGTGTTTCTGGCGATCTGTGTGATGACTCGGACACGTCTCTTCCAGGCCGCTGCTGACCTTGTGTCCCTCCACATTCCCCGCTGTGTGCTGGTGTGTTGTCGCTGACTGGCTAGTATAGGGTTGGCTCCTGGCTGCCTGACTTGAGGGGCCACATCCAGCCCCCGGGTCTTTAGATGTGAGATCAGAAGGGCTGACCTGCATTGTGGGGTCCGAGGTACTAAGAGTGTAAATATTCCTGATGCGACGCTCTCCCCTCCCCCGCCCCCCGTTACTGCATGGAGAGCACGATGTAAATATCCAGATCTTTCTTATTTATAGAAATCTGTACAGATCCTGAATGTGCAATAAACTGGCATCGCGGTGCTGGCTGGGCATTGAGCTGGGAGTCCTGTGTTATTGTGTGCTGTCTAGGGGTGACCACTAGGGGGCAGCTCCTCCCAGGCTGTGGATTATTGCTGTGTCGGGGGGTTCCCTGATCACCTTGGTGGGGTCGGCCCGGGCTCCCGATCACATTCAGTGCTGGCAATGGACAGTCTGGGCTTCCAATGTAATACTTGTTACCTGCAGTCACCACTAGGCGGAGCTAAGTGCATAGGGGTTGTTACAGAGGGCGCCGCCCATAGCACAGGGCGATATCAGCACCAAACTCTCCAGCTCTGCTGCTTTGGTGCATTGGATCAGCGAAGGGTCAGAAAACAAAAACATCACTTGGAAGACAAAACGTCTCAGCTGAAGGCCGGAGATGCAACGCGGCGAGAAAACGTCAGAGAAGCCGCGTGACCACAACACATGGGAGCCTGACCCCCGGGGAGTCGGGGCCCCGCCGATGGGGAGTCACCGCCACAAACATCCCTCCGACCTCTTCGGCTGCAGGGAAATGACTTTTTTTTTTTTTGTTTTCACTGAAGATCTTTAGACTTCTCGACGTCATCGGGGGATTGAGGTTGTAGTTTCATCTCGTCCTGATTTAGTCACATGACAGGTTACAGGTTCTGCTGATCTGACACCCGGCACGCTGAAGCTTCAGACTCTGGTTGTCGGTAACAGGACGAGACGTAAAGAAACTTGTTTGTGCTTCAGAGACGCAATGGACGGGGGGATATATATATATATATACAGTCACTGGTGTGTCTACATGATGTATATACAGTCTGACATCTACATGATGAGTATATACAGTACATGCACTAGTATATATATATATATATATATATATATACACACACACACACTAGTATATATATAATATCAAATCAAACAAGCTTTATTGGCACGTCCGAATAGATATTTGGCATTGCCAAAGCTAGTAAAGTGTGTTTGTGGGGGGGGGGGGGGGGAGTTGGATTCGAGTGGGGCAGGTGTATTGGGGTATAACAGTCCTTGGAGTCTCATCTTCCTCTTAGTTGGTGACCGCTATATGTGGGGGGGGGGGCGGGTGTATTGGGATAAATATAACAGTCCGTGGAGTCTCATCTTCCTCTTCGTTGGTGACCGCTATATGGGGGGTGGGGCGGGTGTATTGGGATAAATATAACAGTCCGTGGAGTCTCATCTTCCTCTTAGTTGGTGACCGCTATATGTGGGGGTGGGGCGGGTGTATTGGGATAAATATAACAGTCCGTGGAGTCTCATCTTCCTCTTAGTTGGTGACCGCTATATGTGGGGGTGGGGCGGGTGTATTGGGATAAATATAACAGTCCGTGGAGTCTCATCTTCCTCTTCGTTGGTGACCGCTATATGGGGGGGGGGGGGCGCGGGTGTATTGGGATAAATATAACAGTCCTTGGAGTCTCATCTTCCTCTGGTTTGGTGACCGCTATATGGGGGGGGGGGGGCGGGTGTATTGGGATAAATATAACAGTCCGTGGAGTCTCATCTTCCTCTTCGTTGGTGACCGCTATATGGGGGGGGTGGGGCGGGTGTATTGGGATAAATATAACAGTCCGTGGAGTCTCATCTTCCTCTTAGTTGGTGACCGCTATATGTGGGGGTGGGGCGGGTGTATTGGGATAAATATAACAGTCCGTGGAGTCTCATCTTCCTCTTCGTTGGTGACCGCTATATGGGGGGGGGGGCGGGTGTATTGGGATAAATATAACAGTCCGTGGAGTCTCATCTTCCTCTTAGTTGGTGACCGCTATATGTGGGGGTGGGGCGGGTGTATTGGGATAAATATAACAGTCCGTGGAGTCTCATCTTCCTCTTAGTTGGTGACCGCTATATGTGGGGGTGGGGCGGGTGTATTGGGATAAATATAACAGTCCGTGGAGTCTCATCTTCCTCTTCGTTGGTGACCGCTATATGGGGGGGGGGGGGGGCGCGGGTGTATTGGGATAAATATAACAGTCCTTGGAGTCTCATCTTCCTCTGGTTTGGTGACCGCTATATGGGGGGGGGGGGGCGGGTGTATTGGGATAAATATAACAGTCCGTGGAGTCTCATCTTCCTCTTCGTTGGTGACCGCTATATGGGGGGGGGTGGGGCGGGTGTATTGGGATAAATATAACAGTCCGTGGAGTCTCATCTTCCTCTTAGTTGGTGACCGCTATATGTGGGGGTGGGGCGGGTGTATTGGGATAAATATAACAGTCCGTGGAGTCTCATCTTCCTCTTCGTTGGTGACCGCTATATGGGGGGTGGGGCGGGTGTATTGGGATAAATATAACAGTCCGTGGAGTCTCATCTTCCTCTTAGTTGGTGACCGCTATATGTGGGGGTGGGGCGGGTGTATTGGGATAAATATAACAGTCCGTGGAGTCTCATCTTCCTCTTAGTTGGTGACCGCTATATGTGGGGGTGGGGCGGGTGTATTGGATAAATATAACAGTCCGTGGAGTCTCATCTTCCTCTTCGTTGGTGACCGCTATATGGGGGGGGGGGGGGGCGCGGGTGTATTGGGATAAATATAACAGTCCTTGGAGTCTCATCTTCCTCTGGTTTGGTGACCGCTATATGGGGGGGGGGGGGCGGGTGTATTGGGATAAATATAACAGTCCGTGGAGTCTCATCTTCCTCTTCGTTGGTGACCGCTATATGGGGGGGGTGGGGCGGGTGTATTGGGATAAATATAACAGTCCGTGGAGTCTCATCTTCCTCTTAGTTGGTGACCGCTATATGTGGGGGTGGGGCGGGTGTATTGGGATAAATATAACAGTCCGTGGAGTCTCATCTTCCTCTTCGTTGGTGACCGCTATATGGGGGGGGGGGGGCGGGTGTATTGGGATAAATATAACAGTCCGTGGAGTCTTATCTTCCTCTTAGTTGGTGACCGCTATATGTGGGGGTGGGGCGGGTGTATTGGGATAAATATAACAGTCCTTGGAGTCTCATCTTCCTCTTAGTTGGTGACCGCTATATGGGGGGGGGGGGGGGCGGGTGTATTGGGATAAATATAACAGTCCTTGGAGTCTCATCTTCCTCTTAGTTGGTGACCGCTATATGTGGGGGTGGGGCGGGTGTATTGGGATAAATATAACAGTCCGTGGAGTCTCATCTTCCTCTTCGTTGGTGACCGCTATATGGGGGGGGTGGGGCGGGTGTATTGGGATAAATATAACAGTCCGTGGAGTCTCATCTTCCTCTTCGTTGGTGACCGCTATATGTGGGGGTGGGGCGGGTGTATTTGGATAAATATAACAGTCCGTGGAGTCTCATCTTCCTCTTCGTTGGTGACCGCTATATGTGGGGGTGGGGCGGGTGTATTGGGATAAATATAACAGTCCGTGGAGTCTCATCTTCCTCTTCGTTGGTGACCGCTATATGTGGGGGTGGGGCGGGTGTATTGGGATAAATATAACAGTCCGTGGAGTCTCATCTTCCTCTTAGTTGGTGGTCGCTATATGGGGAGGTGGGGGTGGGGCGGGTGTATTGGGATAAATATAACAGTCCATGGAGTCTCATCTTCCTCTGGTTTGGTGACAGCTGGACACGTATTGGGCAGCGATCTCCACAGTGGCCTCTTCTTCTCCCAGTTGATGTAGAGTTTCCTCTTCTCCCAGTCTGGGATGTTGGCAGAGAGTCTTTGGTAGTAGACGGCCCTCACAGCTGAGTATTTGGTGCAGTGTAGCAGGAAGTGGGTCATACATTGAGGTCTTGTATAGATTCCCTGTTGCTTTGTGTCCTGCAGTAAGAATCCTCCATACCCTGCTGACCTCTGCCCCATCCGATTATCCTGCAGGTCCATTGTGGCAGTTAATGTGACCCCCCCTCCCCCCTTGCTCTGCTCTCTCGGCCTGTCAGCGGCAGCAGCTGGACAGACCTCAGACTTCCATATTGGGCATTGGGGGACCGGATTCTTTGCTCCTAAACCTGTCAGCAGGTCCTGACTGCTGCAAGAGAACATTCTGGAAGGTGAGGCCCAGACTGACTACAGGACAAGGCTGCGCCCAAACTAGTGTCCTGTGCTCTTATAATAATAAATGTTATTTCTATAGCGCCAACATATTCCGCAGCGCTGTACAATGGGTAGGGATCAGATACAGACAGAAAGAGACATTGCAGAGAAAGTCATTTCACACAATGGGACTGAGGGCCCTGCTCACAAGAGCTTACAATCTATGAGGTAGAGGGGGGGACTCAAGAGCTTACAATCTATGAGGTAGAGGGGGGGACACAAGAGCTTACAATCTATGAGGTAGAGGGGGTGACACAAGAGCTTACAATCTATGAGGTAGAGGGGGGACACAAGAGCTTACAATCTATGAGGTAGAGGGGGTAACACAAGAGCTTACAATCTATGAGGTAGAGGGGGGACACATGAGCTTACAATCTATGAGGTAGAGGGGGTGACACAAGAGCTTACAGTCTATGAGGTAGAGGGGGGACACAAGAGCTTACAATCTATGAGGTAGAGGGGGTGACACAAGAGCTTACACTCTATGAGGTAGAGGGGGGGACACAAGAGCTTACACTCTATGAGGTAGAGGGGGGGACACAAGAGCTTACAATCTATGAGGTAGAGGGGGGACACAAGAGCTTACACTCTATGAGGTAGAGGGGGGGACACAAGAGCTTACAATCTATGAGGTAGAGGGGGTGACACAAGAGCTTACAATCTATGAGGTAGAGGGGGTGACACAAGAGCTTACAATCTATGAGGTAGAGGGGGTGACACAGGAGCTTACACTCTGAGGTAGAGGAGGGGGTGACACAAGAGCTTACAATCTATGAGGTAGAGGGGGGGACACAAGAGCTTACACTCTGAGGTAGAGGAGGGGGTGACACAAGAGCTTACAATCTATGAGGTAGAGGGGGGGACTCAAGAGCTTACAATCTATGAGGTGGGGGGGGACACAAGAGCTTACAGTCTATGAGGTAGAGGGGGTGACACAAGAGCTTACAATCTATGGGGTAGAGGGGGTGATACAAGAGCTTACAATCTATGAGGTAGAGGGGGGGACACAAGAGCTTACAATCTATGAGGTAGAGGGGGGTGACACAGGAGCTTACAATCTATGAGGTAGAGGGGGGGGACACAGGAGCTTACAATCTATGAGGTAGAGGGGGGGGGACACAAGAGCTTACAATCTATGAGGTAGAGGGGGGTGACACAAGAGCTTACAGTCTATGAGGTAGAGGGGGTGACACAAGAGCTTACAATCTATGAGGTAGAGGGGGGACACAAGAGCTTACAATCTATGAGGTAGAGGGGGGGGACACAAGAGCTTACAATCTATGAGGTAGAGGGGGGACACAAGAGCTTACAATCTATGAGGTAGAGGAGGGGGTGACACAAGAGCTTACAATCTATGAGGTAGAGGGGGGGACACAAGAGCTTACAATCTATGAGGTAGAGGGGGGGGACACAAGAGCTTACAATCTATGAGGTAGAGGGGGGACACAAGAGCTTACAATCTATGAGGTAGAGGAGGGGGTGACACAAGAGCTTACAATCTATGAGGTAGAGGGGGGACACAAGAGCTTACAATCTATGAGGTAGAGGGGGGACACAAGAGCTTACAATCTATGAGGTAGAGGGGGGACACAAGAGCTTACAATCTATGAGGTAGAGGAGGGGGTGACACAAGAGCTTACACTCTATGAGGTAGAGGGGGGGGACACAGGAGCTTACAGTCTATGAGGTAGAGGGGGGGACACAAGAGCTTACACTCTATGAGGTAGAGGGGGGACACAAGAGCTTACAATCTATGAGGTAGAGGGGGGACACAAGAGCTTACACTCTATGAGGTAGAGGGGGGGACACAAGAGCTTACAATCTATGAGGTAGAGGGGGTGACACAAGAGCTTACAATCTATGAGGTAGAGGGGGTGACACAAGAGCTTACAATCTATGAGGTAGAGGGGGTGACACAGGAGCTTACACTCTGAGGTAGAGGAGGGGGGTGACACAAGAGCTTACAATCTATGAGGTAGAGGGGGGGACACAAGAGCTTACACTCTGAGGTAGAGGAGGGGGTGACACAAGAGCTTACAATCTATGAGGTAGAGGGGGGGACTCAAGAGCTTACAATCTATGAGGTGGGGGGGGACACAAGAGCTTACAGTCTATGAGGTAGAGGGGGTGACACAAGAGCTTACAATCTATGGGGTAGAGGGGGTGATACAAGAGTTTACAATCTATGAGGTAGAGGGGGGACACAAGAGCTTACAATCTATGAGGTAGAGGGGGTGACACAGGAGCTTACAATCTATGAGGTAGAGGGGGGGACACAGGAGCTTACAATCTATGAGGTAGAGGGGGGGGACACAAGAGCTTACAATCTATGAGGTAGAGGGGGTGACACAAGAGCTTACAGTCTATGAGGTAGAGGGGGTGACACAAGAGCTTACAATCTATGAGGTAGAGGGGGGACACAAGAGCTTACAATCTATGAGGTAGAGGGGGGGGACACAAGAGCTTACAATCTATGAGGTAGAGGGGGGACACAAGAGCTTACAATCTATGAGGTAGAGGAGGGGGTGACACAAGAGCTTACAATCTATGAGGTAGAGGGGGGGACACAAGAGCTTACAATCTATGAGGTAGAGGGGGGACACAAGAGCTTACAATCTATGAGGTAGAGGGGGGACACAAGAGCTTACAATCTATGAGGTAGAGGAGGGGGTGACACAAGAGCTTACACTCTATGAGGTAGAGGGGGGGACACAGGAGCTTACAGTCTATGAGGTAGAGGGGGGGACACAAGAGCTTACAGTCTATGAGGTAGAGGGGGTGACACAAGAGCTTACAGTCTATGAGGTAGAGGGGGGGACACAAGAGCTTACAATCTATGAGGTAGAGGGGGTGACACAAGAGCTTACAGTCTATGAGGTAGAGGGGGTGACACAAGAGCTTACAATCTATGAGGTAGAGGGGGTGACACAAGAGCTTACAATCTATGAGGTAGAGGAGGGGGTGACACAAGAGCTTACAATCTATGAGGTAGAGGGGGTGACACAGGAGCTTACAATCTATGAGGTAGAGGGGGGGACACAAGAGCTTACAATCTATGAGGTAGAGGGGGTGACACAAGAGCTTACAATCTATGAGGTAGAGGGGGGGACACAAGAGCTTACAGTCTATGAGGTAGAGGAGGTGACACAAGAGCTTACAGTCTATGAGGTAGAGGGGGTGACACAAGAGCTTACAATCTATGAGGTAGAGGGGGGGACACAAGAGCTTACAGTCTATGAGGTAGAGGGGGGGACACAAGAGCTTACACTCTATGAGGTAGAGGGGGTGACACAAGAGCTTACACTCTATGAGGTAGAGGGGGTGACACAAGAGCTTACAATCTATGAGGTAGAGGGGGGACACAAGAGCTTACAATCTATGAGGTAGAGGGGGGTGACACAAGAGCTTACAATCTATGAGGTAGAGGGGGGGACACAAGAGCTTACAGTCTATGAGGTAGAGGGGGTGACACAAGAGCTTACACTCTATGAGGTAGAGGGGGTGACACAAGAGCTTACACTCTATGAGGTAGAGGGGGGGACACAAGAGCTTACACTCTATGAGGTAGAGGGGGTGACACAAGAGCTTACACTCTATGAGGTAGAGGGGGGGACACAGGAGCTTACAATCTATGAGGTAGAGGGGGGGGACACAAGAGCTTACAATCTATGAGGTAGAGGGGGGGACACAAGAGCTTACAATCTATGAGGTAGAGGGGGGACACAAGAGCTTACACTCTATGAGGTAGAGGGGGGTGACACAAGAGCTTACACTCTATGAGGTAGAGGGGGGGACACAAGAGCTTACACTCTATGAGGTAGAGGGGGGACACAAGAGCTTACACTCTATGAGGTAGAGGGGGGGACACAGGAGCTTACAATCTATGAGGTAGAGGGGGGGACACAAGAGCTTACAATCTATGAGGTAGAGGGGGGGACACAAGAGCTTACAATCTATGAGGTAGAGGGGGGACACAAGAGCTTACACTCTATGAGGTAGAGGGGGGTGACACAAGAGCTTACACTCTATGAGGTAGAGGGGGGGACACAAGAGCTTACACTCTATGAGGTAGAGGGGGGGACACAGGAGCTTACAATCTATGAGGTAGAGGGGGGACACAGGAGCTTACACTCTATGAGGTAGAGGGGGGGACACAGGAGCTTACAATCTATGAGGTAGAGGGGGGGACACAAGAGCTTACAATCTATGAGGTAGAGGGGGGACACAAGAGCTTACACTCTATGAGGTAGAGGGGGGGGACACAAGAGCTTACAATCTATGAGGTAGAGGGGGGGACACAAGAGCTTACAATCTATGAGGTAGAGGGGGGACACAAGAGCTTACACTCTATGAGGTAGAGGGGGGGGACACAAGAGCTTACAATCTATGAGGTAGAGGGGGGGACACAAGAGCTTACAATCTATGAGGTAGAGGGGGGGACACAAGAGCTTACAATCTATGAGGTAGAGGGGTGACACAAGAGCTTACACTCTATGAGGTAGAGGGGGGGACACAAGAGCTTACAATCTATGAGGTAGAGGGGGGGACACAAGAGCTTACAATCTATGAGGTAGAGGGGTGACACAAGAGCTTACAATCTATGAGGTAGAGGGGGGACACAAGAGCTTACACTCTATGAGGTAGAGGGGGGGACACAAGAGCTTACAATCTATGAGGTAGAGGGGGTGACACAAGAGCTTACAATCTATGAGGTAGAGGGGGGGACACAAGAGCTTACAGTCTATGAGGTAGAGGGGGGGGACACAAGAGCTTACAGTCTATGAGGTAGAGGGGGGGACACAAGAGCTTACAATCTATGAGGTAGAGGGGGTGACACAAGAGCTTACAATCTATGAGGTAGAGGGGGGTGACACAAGAGCTTACAATCTATGAGGTAGAGGGGGTGACACAAGAGCTTACAATCTATGAGGTAGAGGGGGGGGGGACACAAGAGCTTACAATCTATGAGGTAGAGGGGGGACACAAGAGCTTACAATCTATGAGGTAGAGGGGGGGGACACAAGAGCTTACAATCTATGAGGTAGAGGGGGGGGACACAAGAGCTTACAATCTATGAGGTAGAGGGGGTGACACAAGAGCTTACAATCTATGAGGTAGAGGGGGTGACACAAGAGCTTACAATCTATGAGGTAGAGGGGGGTGACACAAGAGCTTACAATCTATGAGGTAGAGGGGGTGACACAAGAGCTTACAATCTATGAGGTAGAGGGGGTGACACAAGAGCTTACAATCTATGAGGTAGAGGGGGGGACACAAGAGCTTACAATCTATGAGGTAGAGGAGGTGACACAAGAGCTTACAATCTATGAGGTAGAGGGGGTGACACAAGAGCTTACAGTCTATGAGGTAGAGGGGTGACACAAGAGCTTACAATCTATGAGGTAGAGGGGGTGACACAAGAGCTTACAGTCTATGAGGTAGAGGGGGTGACACAAGAGCTTACAATCTATGAGGTAGAGGGGAGGACACAAGAGCTTACAATCTATGAGGTAGAGGGGGTGACACAAGAGCTTACAATCTATGAGGTAGAGGGGGTGATACAAGAGCTTACAATCTATGAGGTAGAGGGGGGGACACAAGAGCTTACAATCTATGAGGTAGAGGGGGTGACACAAGAGCTTACACTCTATGAGGTAGAGGGGGTGACACAAGAGCTTACAATCTATGAGGTAGAGGGGTGACACAGGAGCTTACAGTCTATGAGGTAGAGGGGGGGACACAAGAGCTTACAGTCTATGAGGTAGAGGGGGTGACACAAGAGCTTACAATCTATGAGGTAGAGGGGGGGACACAGGAGCTTACAATCTATGAGGTAGAAGGGGGGACACAAGAGCTTACAATCTATGAGGTAGAGGGGGGGACACAGGAGCTTACAATCTATGAGGTAGAGGGGGGGACACAAGAGCTTACAATCTATGAGGTAGAGGGGGGGACACAGGAGCTTACAATCTATGAGGTAGAGGGGGGACACAAGAGCTTACAATCTATGAGGTAGAGGGGGGGACACAGGAGCTTACAGTCTATGAGGTAGAGGGGGTGACACAAGAGCTTACAATCTATGAGGTAGAAGGGGGGACACAAGAGCTTACAATCTATGAGGTAGAGGGGGTGACACAAGAGCTTACAATCTATGAGGTAGAGGGGGTGACACAAGAGCTTACAATCTATGAGGTAGAGGGGTGACACAGGAGCTTACAGTCTATGAGGTAGAGGAGGGGGTGACACAAGAGCTTACACTCTGAGGTAGAGGAGGGGGTGACACAAGAGCTTACAGTCTATGAGGTAGAGGGGGGGACACAAGAGCTTACACTCTGAGGTAGAGGAGGGGGTGACACAGGAGCTTACAGTCTATGAGGTAGAGGGGGGGACACAAGAGCTTACACTCTATGAGGTAGAGGGGGGGACACAAGAGCTTACAGTCTATGAGGTAGAGGGGGTGACACAAGAGCTTACAATCTATGAGGTAGAGGGGGGGGACACAGGAGCTTACAATCTATGAGGTAGAAGGGGGGACACAAGAGCTTACAATCTATGAGGTAGAGGGGGTGACACAAGAGCTTACACTCTATGAGGTAGAGGGGGGGACACAGGAGCTTACAATCTATGAGGTAGAAGGGGGGACACAAGAGCTTACAGTCTATGAGGTAGAGGGGGGGACACAGGAGCTTACAATCTATGAGGTAGAAGGGGGGACACAAGAGCTTACAATCTATGAGGTAGAGGGGGGGACACAGGAGCTTACAATCTATGAGGTAGAAGGGGGGACACAAGAGCTTACAATCTATGAGGTAGAGGGGTGACACAAGAGCTTACAATCTATGAGGTAGAGGGGGGGACACAAGAGCTTACAATCTATGAGGTAGAGGGGGGGTGACACAAGAGCTTACACTCTGAGGTAGAGGAGGGGGTGACACAGGAGCTTACAATCTATGAGGTAGAGGGGGGGACACAAGAGCTTACACTCTATGAGGTAGAGGGGGGACACAAGAGCTTACAATCTATGAGGTAGAGGGGGTGACACAAGAGCTTACAATCTATGAGGTAGAGGGGGGGACACAAGAGCTTACAGTCTATGAGGTAGAGGGGGTGACACAAGAGCTTACAATCTATGAGGTAGAGGGGGGGACACAAGAGCTTACAGTCTATGAGGTAGAGGGGGGGACACAAGAGCTTACAGTCTATGAGGTAGAGGGGGGACACAAGAGCTTACAATCTATGAGGTAGAGGGGGGACACAAGAGCTTACAATCTATGAGGTAGAGGGGGGGTGACACAAGAGCTTACACTCTGAGGTAGAGGAGGGGGTGACACAGGAGCTTACAATCTATGAGGTAGAGGGGGTGATATAGGAGGTAGCAGGGGCGGCATTGCTTATACAGGGGTCAGACACTTCTGTAATAGAGGTGACTGTCATTACACAGACATAAGACTTTATGGGCCGTCACCAGTCGTGTCCTGTAACATGTGGATGGAGCTCGGACAGATAAAGTTATCCTGAGATGACATCATATCATGTGGGGTAATGTGGGGGCGGGGACAGAGGAGGGGGAAGGGTTTACGTTAGACATTGTGATCGGCCGCTCTGATAAGATGCGTCTTTAGTTTGCGTCTGAAACTGTAGAAATTGGGAGTTACTCTGATTGTCCGGGGTAGAACATTCCAGAGAATGGGAGGAGGAGGCGACCACTGGTCGGGGAGGGGGGGTGCAGGGAGGAGGCGACCACTGGTCGGGGAGGAGGCGACCACTGCATGGGGATCGCCTGATCACAGGAATGGGGCGCAGTGATCGAGGCCATACTACCAAGCCTAGGACAGGAGACAATGTGGACACAAATCAGCAAAAGGTTTAACACCACACTAGGCTACGGGCCGGACGTCCAACTATGGCTGATCACTGACCTCACATCACCGATCTACAGGATATCATGGTGCACAGGAAGATGGCAATGGAGGTCTATCCTCTATAGTGAGGAGTCCTGGAATGGACCCCGCACCCCCATTATCCCCGGACATAAAAACGTCTCTCCTGCACCCCCCCATTATCCCCAGACATAAAAACGTCTCTCTCTCCTGCAACCCCCCATTATCCCCGAACTTGCACGCTTCTCTCTCCCGCACCCCCCATTATCCCCGGACTTGCACGCTTCTCTCTCCTGCACTCCCCCATTATCCCTGGACTTGCACGCTTCTCTCTCCCGCACCCCCCCATTATCCCCGGACTTGCACGCTTCTCTCTCCCGCACCCCCCCATTATCCCCGGACTTGCACGCTTCTCTCTCCCGCACTCCCCCATTATCCCCGGACTTGCACGCTTCTCTCTCCCGCACCCCCCCATTATCCCCGGACTTGCACGCTTCTCTCTCCCGCACTCCCCCATTATCCCCGGACTTGCACGCTTCTCTCTCCCGCACTCCCCAATTATCCCCGGACTTGCACGCTTCTCTCTCCCGCACCCTCCCATTATCCCCGGACTTGCACGCTTCTCTCTCCCGCACTCCCCCATTATCCCCGGACTTGCACGCTTCTCTCTCCCGCACTCCCCCATTATCCCCGGACTTGCACGCTTCTCTCTCCCGCACTCCCCCATTATCCCCGGACTTGCACGCTTCTCTCTCCCGCACTCCCCCATTATCCCCGGACTTGCACGCTTCTCTCTCCCGCACTCCCCCATTATCCCCAGGCTTGCACGCTTCTCTCTCCCGCACTCCCCCATTATCCCCGGACTTGCACGCTTCTCTCTCCCGCACTCCCCCATTATCCCCGGACTTGCACGCTTCTCTCTCCCGCACTCCCCCATTATCCCCGGACTTGCACGCTTCTCTCTCCCGCACTCCCCCATTATCCCCGGACTTGCACGCTTCTCCCTCCCGCACTCTCCCATTATCCCCGGGCTTGCACGCTTCTCTCTCCCGCACCCCCCCCCCATTATCCCCGGGCTTGCACGCTTCTCTCTCCCGCACTCCCCCATTATCCCCGGACTTGCACGCTTCTCTCTCCCGCACTCCCCCATTATCCCCGGACTTGCACGCTTCTCTCTCCCGCACTCCCCCATTATCCCCGGACTTGCACGCTTCTCTCTCCCGCACTCCCCCATTATCCCCGGACTTGCACGCTTCTCTCTCCCGCACCCTCCCATTATCCCCGGACTTGCACGCTTCTCTCTCCCGCACTCCCCCATTATCCCTGGGCTTGCACGCTTCTCTCTCCCGCACCCCCCATTATCCCCGGACTTGCACGCTTCTCTCTCCCGCACTCCCCCATTATCCCCGGACTTGCACGCTTCTCTCTCCCGCACTCCCCCATTATCCCCGGACTTGCACGCTTCTCTCTCCCGCACTCCCCCATTATCCCCGGACTTGCACGCTTCTCTCTCCCGCACTCCCCCATTATCCCCGGACTTGCACGCTTCTCTCTCCCGCACCCTCCCATTATCCCCGGACTTGCACGCTTCTCTCCCGCACTCCCCCATTATCCCCGGACTTGCACGCTTCTCTCTCCCGCACCCTCCCATTATCCCCGGACTTGCACGCTTCTCTCCCGCACTCCCCCATTATCCCCGGACTTGCACGCTTCTCTCTCCCGCACCCTCCCATTATCCCCGGACTTGCACGCTTCTCTCCCGCACTCCCCCATTATCCCCAGACTTGCACGCTTCTCTCTCCCGCACTCCCCCATTATCCCCGGACTTGCACGCTTCTCTCTCCCGCACCCTCCCATTATCCCCGGACTTGCACGCTTCTCTCCCGCACTCCCCCATTATCCCCGGACTTGCACGCTTCTCTCTCCCGCACCCTCCCATTATCCCCGGACTTGCACGCTTCTCTCTCCCGCACTCCCCCATTATCCCCGGACTTGCACGCTTCTCTCCCGCACTCCCCCATTATCCCCGGACTTGCACGCTTCTCTCTCCCGCACTCCCCCATTATCCCCGGACTTGCACGCTTCTCTCTCCCGCACTCCCCCATTATCCCCGGACTTGCACGCTTCTCTCTCCCGCACCCTCCCATTATCCCCGGGCTTGCACGCTTCTCTCTCCCGCACCCCCCATTATCCCCGGACTTGCACGCTTCTCTCCCGCACTCCCCCATTATCCCCGGACTTGCACGCTTCTCTCTCCCGCACTCCCCCATTATCCCCGGACTTGCACGCTTCTCTCTCCCGCACTCCCCCATTATCCCCGGACTTGCACGCTTCTCTCTCCCGCACCCTCCCATTATCCCCAGGCTTGCACGCTTCTCTCTCCCGCACCCCCCATTATCCCCGGACTTGCACGCTTCTCTCTCCCGCACTCCCCCATTATCCCCGGACTTGCACGCTTCTCTCTCCCGCACCCCCCCATTATCCCCGGACTTGCACGCTTCTCTCTCCCGCACCCCCCCATTATCCCCGGACTTGCACGCTTCTCTCTCCCGCACCCCCCCCATTATCCCCGGACTTGCACGCTTCTCTCTCCCGCACCCCCCCATTATCCCCGGACTTGCACGCTTCTCTCTCCCGCACTCCCCCATTATCCCCGGACTTGCACGCTTCTCTCTCCCGCACCTCCCCATTATCCCCGGACTTGCACGCTTCTCTCTCCCGCACCCCCCCCCCCATTATCCCCGGACTTGCACGCTTCTCTCTCCCGCACTCCCCCATTATCCCCGGACTTGCACGCTTCTCTCTCCCGCACCCCCCCCCCCCATTATCCCCGGACTTGCACGCTTCTCTCTCCCGCACTCCCCCATTATCCCCGGACTTGCACGCTTCTCTCTCCCGCACCCCCCCATTATCCCCGGACTTGCACGCTTCTCTCTCCCGCACTCCCCCATTATCCCCGGACTTGCACGCTTCTCTCTCCCGCACCCCCCCATTATCCCCGGACTTGCACGCTTCTCTCTCCCGCACTCCCCCATTATCCCCGGACTTGCACGCTTCTCTCTCCCGCACCCCCCCATTATCCCCGGACTTGCACGCTTCTCTCTCCCGCACTCCCCCATTATCCCCGGACTTGCACGCTTCTCTCTCCCGCACTCCCCCATTATCCCCGGACTTGCACGCTTCTCTCTCCCGCACCCTCCCATTATCCCCGGACTTGCACGCTTCTCTCCCGCACTCCCCCATTATCCCCGGACTTGCACGCTTCTCTCTCCCGCACCCTCCCATTATCCCCGGACTTGCACGCTTCTCTCCCGCACTCCCCCATTATCCCCGGACTTGCACGCTTCTCTCTCCCGCACCCTCCCATTATCCCCGGACTTGCACGCTTCTCTCTCCCGCACTCCCCCATTATCCCCGGACTTGCACGCTTCTCTCCCGCACTCCCCCATTATCCCCGGACTTGCACGCTTCTCTCTCCCGCACTCCCCCATTATCCCCGGACTTGCACGCTTCTCTCTCCCGCACTCCCCCATTATCTCCGGACTTGCACGCTTCTCTCTCCCGCACCCTCCCATTATCCCCGGGCTTGCACGCTTCTCTCTCCCGCACCCCCCATTATCCCCGGACTTGCACGCTTCTCTCCCGCACTCCCCCATTATCCCCGGACTTGCACGCTTCTCTCTCCCGCACTCCCCCATTATCCCCGGACTTGCACGCTTCTCTCTCCCGCACTCCCCCATTATCCCCAGACTTGCACGCTTCTCTCTCCCGCACCCTCCCATTATCCCCAGGCTTGCACGCTTCTCTCTCCCGCACCCCCCATTATCCCCGGACTTGCACGCTTCTCTCTCCCGCACTCCCCCATTATCCCCGGACTTGCACGCTTCTCTCTCCCGCACCCCCCCATTATCCCCGGACTTGCACGCTTCTCTCTCCCGCACTCCCCCATTATCCCCGGACTTGCATGCTTCTCTCTCCCGCACCCCCCCATTATCCCCGGACTTGCACGCTTCTCTCTCCCGCCCCCCCCCCATTATCCCCGGACTTGCACGCTTCTCTCTCCCGCACTCCCCCATTATCCCCGGACTTGCACGCTTCTCTCTCCCGCACCTCCCCATTATCCCCGGACTTGCACGCTTCTCTCTCCCGCACCCCCCCCCCCCCATTATCCCCGGACTTGCACGCTTCTCTCTCCCGCACTCCCCCATTATCCCCGGACTTGCACGCTTCTCTCTCCCGCACCCCCCCCCCCATTATCCCCGGACTTGCACGCTTCTCTCTCCCGCACTCCCCCATTATCCCCGGACTTGCACGCTTCTCTCTCCCGCACCCCCCCATTATCCCCGGACTTGCACGCTTCTCTCTCCCGCACTCCCCCATTATCCCCGGACTTGCACGCTTCTCTCTCCCGCACTCCCCCATTATCCCCGGACTTGCACGCTTCTCTCTCCCGCACCCCCCCATTATCCCCGGACTTGCACGCTTCTCTCTCCCGCACTCCCCCATTATCCCCGGACTTGCACGCTTCTCTCTCCCGCACCCTCCCATTATCCCCGGACTTGCACGCTTCTCTCTCCCGCACCCTCCCATTATCCCCGGACTTGCACGCTTCTCTCTCCCGCACCCCCCCATTATCCCCGGACTTGCACGCTTCTCTCTCCCGCACTCCGCCGTGTCAGTTCCGATGATACTAATTACTCCTAATCCCCTATAAACAGAAACTCTTTTAACACCTGGTAGGGGGCAACTCCAGAAACCGATCCCCAGCCAATGTCATATTCCTGAAGCCGGCTGAGCACTAGAGCTCATGTCCTTACAAGCAGCAGCTGCGAAAACAATATTCTGCAGCAGAGTGTGTTCTACAACGTGCCCTGTAACGTGCCCTACAACATGTCTTACAACGTGCCCTACAACATGCCCTGTAACGTGCCTTATGTGTCCTTTAATGTGCCCTACAACGTGCCCTACAATGTGTCCTACAACGTGCCCTGTAATGTGCTCTACATGTCTTACAACGTGCCCTATAATGTACCTTACAAACGTGTCCTACAGATATGTAAAAGTTAATTGATTAACCATAGAGTGCAATGTGATCCAGCCGGGCCCTGGGGTGGTGGTGCCGGGGGGGGGCTGGGGGCTCTAAGAAGATGCTTCGCCGGGGAACTTACAGGGCTCAGGCAGTGACTGCAAATACATGGTCTATAGGAGCCGCCGGTCCCTATATATATATATATATATATATACACTGTATATACAGCCTTCTTCCTACTGTCTGTTAAGTTGCATATAAGGGACTGGAGTAGACAGCGCCACACTTTGTGCAGTGGCCAAGACGTGCTATTGCAGACATGTTAATGATGGGCAGAGGCTCCGCGGGGACTGGCAGATCCAATCTGCGCTCTGGTATATGATGGCGCTTCACATGTAAGAGGAGTAAATGAGAAAAGCCAGACACAGAAGAACATGGAGCTCAGGACCAAGATCAGGGTTCTGTTATGTTTATGGGATGTTTTGTCACTATGGTTACCCCGACATTACAAGGAAAACTAGATGTACAATAGAATGTGAGGGATGATGGGTAAGGAATATGCAAATAAGCCTCATTGGTGAATAACAGGAACGTGCTCTAGCACCACCTACTGGAAGGAGCCCTCTATAGATTAATACCTGGTCATCAAAGAAACCTTTGGGTAGAATCTGCAAGCCAGGATAGAAGACGCCCCCTACCATAGACTCCCGACCATGACCACAGACCCCCAACCATAGACCCCGACCATAGATCGTGACCATAGACCCCCAACCATATACACCCGACCATAGACCCCCAACCATATACACCCGACCATAGGCCCCTGACTATATGTCCCCGACTATAGATCCCAACAATAGACGATAAAGAGCGGGGACTGGCCCTGGGAAGATGGAGACTGCTGACTGCGACTAAATAAGTAAGAAATGTCGGAGTCCCGGGAGCTCAGCACAATATTTGGATGTAAGACAACTGGCTGGAGTAATAGTCCTCCGCATGGACACTGTACATAGATTCCCAGGCCTGGCCTCTATAGCTATACTAGCCTCTGCCTGCGCCTTCCTCTGTGTGTTGTTGGTGATGATGGTTTGCCTGCTCTGGTGTTTGTCGCTCCAAGCAGTTTCAAGCTGTCCTGCCGCTGAACTCGTTCCTCGCACCGTGCCTGTGATTGTTCCGGCATCTCAGCAGCTCGCTGGGACACTATATAATGAGCATGTTGTTGGTGCCGATGATCCCCGTCAGCTCCGCTTGAGGAGAACTCTGTGACTTCTGGCTCCTTCATAGCTCTCATTGTTTGTGACAAATTAGATTTTCTTTTTCCCGCCATGTTTAATATTAGCAAACTGCCAATGTGGAGTAAAGGTGATTCCCCTCCAGTGTGTCAGCACTGCCTGGAGCAGATCAGATAATATGCAGATGCTTGTACACAATGGACTCAGTGTCATCTTTTGTCTGATCCTGAAGTAGCAAAACAGGAAATAAACGCCCTCAAAGCAGCGACTACCTGGTGCACTACCGAGCCCAGCAGGGCAGGAGCCTGGAGGACCCTCAAACCTTTAAGGGTGTTTGTATTCAGGCAGTTCTGTGGTGACAACCTGCCATGTAATGTACATACTGTACTGCGAGGGGAGGCCCGGTGTGCACAGTGCCCAAGGATTCACATGTATTTGGGGGGCTGCGGGACTCCAGTGCATTAAAACACAAATACTTAAAGGAACGGAGTGGTGAATATAAAAGGCAATGAGTGAAGTGAAAGGTAATGAGCTGGCGCCCCCTGGTGTTCAGAGTTCTTAGTAGAATACAGTGCAGCTTCTGCGGTGTCCTCATTGAGGGATTCTTTAGGATATCATATAGGGTGTCCCCTGCTCTAACAGCTTATCTGTGCGGGCTCCGGTTGTCAGACTCCACAGATTCTTCATACAAAGGACTTAGCCATAGGGCAGGTAACCAGCATGTAACTATGTTGGGGCCGGACAACCCCTTTAATGGTTACGTCCCTGGTGGGTCAGAGCAGTGATAACCCCCTTAGTTAGGTACAGCCATGGAAGGGTTCACAACAGCAGCCCTGGGGGTCTAGTGATGACAACTTTGGTGGTGGAGGGCAGTGATGAGCTATCGCCCTGTGGAACCTGCAAAACGTCTCGCCCCTCCATCGCCTTAGACTGCTCAGATTACAGACACAGTATATACAGAGCGGCTCCGCCAGCGATAGAATCCATGTGATTGGCTGGTCAGGATGGTGCAGCGGTATTGGTGGAGAGAGTAAGTGGGGGGTGGGTATAAGCGGGTGGGGGGTGGGGCAATGAGTAGGGGATGATAAGCGGGGGAGGGGGGATACACCCACATCTTCTGAGATGACCCCTCAAGTGCCCAAAAAACACCAATCCAGGAGGAGACATAAAAAGAGACCCCAGAAATGTTCCTCATTTCATTTCTTTATTTCACCTTCTGAATCCACATAAAGCTCCTCCTCCTTGTCTTACAACACCTCGTGGTCTCTCCTTCATATGACGCTCGTCAGGAGTCTACAAGCTCCACCCACCGCAACATTTAGAAAAAAAACATCAAAACACTAAAGAAAGAACAAATCAAGTCTAAGTATCTGTGATGGAATAGGAAGCGATGATGTCATCGGTGTATTGTGAGCTCTCAGGGGATCGGACATGTCAGCGATGATGTCATCGGTGTATTGTGAGCACTCGGGGGATTGGACATGTCAGTGATGATGTCATCGGTGTATTGTGAGCACTCGGGGGATTGGACATGTCAGCGATGATGTCATCAGTGTATTGTGAGCACTCGGGGATCGGACATGTCAGCGATGATGTCATCAGTGTATTGTGAGCACTCAGGGGATCGGACATGTCAGCGATGATGTCATCGGTGTATTGTGAGCACTCAGGGGATCGGACATGTCAGTGATGATGTCATCGGTGTATTGTCAGCACTCGGGGGATTGGACATGTCAGTGATGATGTCATCAGTGTATTGTGAGCACTCGGGGATCGGACATGTCAGTGATGATGTCATCGGTGTATTGTGAGCACTCGGGGATCGGACATGTCAGCGATGATGTCATCAGTGTATTGTGAGCACTCAGGGGATCGGACATGTCAGCGATGATGTCATCGGTGTATTGTGAGCACTCGGGGATCGGACATGTCAGCGATGATATCATCAGTGTATTGTGAGCACTCGGGGATCGGACATGTCAGTGATGATGTCATCAGTGTATTGTGAGCACTCAGGGGATCGGACATGTCAGCGATGATGTCATCAGTGTATTGTGAGCACTCGGGGATCGGACATGTCAGCGATGATGTCATCGGTGTATTGTGAGCACTCGGGGATCGGACATGTCAGTGATGATGTCATCGGTGTATTGTCAGCACTCAGGGGATCGGACATGTCAGCGATGATGTCATCAGTGTATTGTGAGCACTCAGGGGATCGGACATGTCAGTGATGATGTCATCAGTGTATTGTGAGCACTCAGGGGATCGGACATGTCAGTGATGATGTCATCGGTGTATTGTGAGCACTCGGGGATCGGACATGTCAGCGATGATGTCATCAGTGTATTGTGAGCACTCAGGGGATCGGACATGTCAGTGATGATGTCATCAGTATATTGTCTGCACTCAGGGGATTGGACATGTCAGTGATGATGTCATCGGTATATTGTCTGCACTGGACTGTACACGTGTAACTACTACATCTCATATAATCTACTGCGGTCTATAGGTGGCGCTCTTCCAGACCGTCGCCTTCCTTCACCTGTGGAGAGAGAGGACATTGAGTTTGCTGCATTCTCATATACATGTTATAAGAGCAATGATCTCACTGGTGTGGAGGTCACATGACAGGAAGTTTATGCACAAACTTTAGATGTTGCCATGGCAACCCCAGAGCAAGCAGGATAATTTACATTGAGGCGGACAGAAAACCTCATTATTTCTAATTCTAAATATATTGGCCCCAAGTATGGAAAGTGAAGGAGCCTATAGTGAGAAGCCTACAGAGAGGAGCCTACAGTGAGAAGCCTACAGAGAGAAGTCTACAGAGAGGAGCCTATAGTGAGAAGCCTACAGAGAGGAGCCTATAGTGAGAAGCCTACAGAAAGGAGCCTATAGAGAGGAGCCTACAGTGAGAAGCCTATAGAGAGAAGCCTACAGAGAGGAGCCTATAGTGAGAAGCCTATAGAGAGAAGTCTACAGAGAGGAGCCTATAGTGAGATGCCTACAGAGAGGAGCCTATAGTGAGACGCCTACAGAGAGGAGCCTATAGTGAGACGCCTACAGAGAGGAGCCTATAGTGAGACGCCTACAGAGAGGAGTCTATAGTGAGAAACCTATAGAGAGGAGCCTATAGTGAGAAGCCTACAGAGAGGAGTCTATAGTGAGAAACCTATAGTGAGAAACCTATAGAGAGGAGCCTATAGTGAGAAGCCTATAGAGAGAAGTCTACAGAAAGGAGCCTATAGTGAGAAGCCTATAGATAGGAGCCTATAGTGAGAAGCCTATAGAGAGGAGCCTATAGAAAGAAGCCTACAGAGAGGAGCCTATAGAGAGGAGCCTATAGAAAGAAGCCTACAGAGAGGAGCCTATAGTGAGAAGCCTATAGAGAGAAGTCTACAGAGAGGAGCCTATAGCGAGAAGCCTATAAAAAGAAGCCAACAGAGATGAGCCTATAGTGAGAAGCCTATAGAGAGAAGTCTACAAAAAGGAGCCTATAGTGAGACGCCTATAGTGAGAAGCCTATAGATAGGAGCCTATAGTGAGAAACCTACAGAGAGAAGCCAACAGAGAGGAGCCTATAGTGAGAAGCCTATAGAGAGAAGTCTACAGAAAGGAGCCTATAGTGAGACGCCTATAGTGAGAAGCCTATAGAGAGAAGTCTACAGAAAGGAGCCTATAGTGAGACGCCTATAGTGAGAAGCCTATAGAGAGGAGCCTATAGTGAGAAGCCTACAGAGAGGAGCCTATAGTGAGAAGTCTACAGAGAGGAGCCTATAGTGAGAAGCCTATAGAGAGGAGCCTATAGTGAAAAACCTACAGAGAGGAGCCTATAGTGAGAAGTCTACAGAGAGGAGCCTATAGTGAGGAGCCTACAGAGAGGAGCCTATAGTGAGGAGCCTATAGAGAGAAGCCTACAGAGAGGAGCCTATGGTGAGAAGCCTACAGAGAGAAGCCTATAGAGAGGATCCTATAGTGAGAAGTCTACAGAAAGGAGCCTATAGTGAGAAGCCTATAGATAGGAGCCTATAGTGAGAAACCTACAGAGAGGAGCCTATAGAGAGAAGTCTACAGAAAGGAGCCTATAGAGAGAAGTCTACAGAAAGGAGCCTATAGTGAGAAGCCTATAGAGAGGAGCCTATAGAGAGAAGTCTACAGAGAGGAGCCTATAGCGAGAAGCCTATAGAGAGAAGCCAACAGAGAGGAGCCTATAGAGAGGAGCCTATAGTGAGAAGCCTATAGAGAGGAACCTATAGAGGAGCCTATAGTGAGAAGCCTATAGAGAGAAGTCTACAGAAAGGAGCCTATAGTGAGAAGCCTACAGAGAGTAGCCTATAGTGAGAAGCCTACAGAGACGAGCCTATAGTGAGAAGCCTACAGAGAGGAGCCTATAGTGAGAAGCCTACAGAGAGGAGCCTATAGTGAGAAGCCTATAGAGAGGAGCCTATAGTGAGAAGCCTACAGAGAGGAGCCTATAGTGAGAAGCCTACAGAGAGGAGCCTATAGAGAGGAGCCTATAGTGAGAAGCCTATAGAGAGAAGCCAACAGAGAGGAGCCTATAGAGAGGAGTCTATAGTGAGAAGCCTACAGAGACGAGCCTATAGTGAGAAGCCTACAGAGAGGAGCCTATAGTGAGAAGCCTACAGAGAGGAGCCTATAGTGAGGAGCCTACAGAGAGGAGCCTATAGTGAGAAGCCTACAGAGAGGAGCCTATAGTGAGAAGCCTACAGAGAGGAGCCTATAGTGAGAAGCCTACAGAGAGGAGCCTATAGAGAGGAGCCTATAGTGAGAAGCCTATAGAGAGAAGCCAACAGAGAGGAGCCTATAGAGAGGAGCCTATAGTGAGAAGCCTATAGAGAGGAACCTATAGAGGAGCCTATAGTGAGAAGTCTACAGAGAGGAGCCTATAGTGAGAAACCTACAGAGAGGAGCCTATAGAGAGAAGCCTACAGAGAGGAGCCTATAGTGAGAAGTCTACAGAGAGGAGCCTATAGTGAGAAACCTACAGAGAGGAGCCTATAGAGAGAAGCCTACAGAGAGGAGCCTATAGTGAGAAGTCTACAGAGAGGAGCCTATAGTGAGAAGCCTACAGAGAGGAGCCTACAGAGAGGAGCCTATAGAGAGAAGCCTACAGAGAGGAGCCTATGGTGAGAAGCCTACAGAGAGAAGCCTATAGAGAGGATCCTACAGAGATGAGCCTATAGTGAGGAGCCTATAGAGAGGAGCCTACAGTGAGGATCCTACAGAGATGAGCCTATAGTGAGAAGCCTATAGAGAGGAGCCTATAGAGAGGAGAGAGGAGCCTATAGAGAGATGCCTATCGAGAGGAGCCTATAGTGAGAAGCCTATAGAGAGAAGTCTACAGAAAGGAGCCTATAGTGAGATGCCTATAGTGAGAAGCCTATAGATAGGAGCCTATAGTGAGAAACCTACACAGAGGAGCCTATAGTGAGAAGCCTACAGAGAGGAGAATATAGAGAGGAGCCTATAGTGAGAAGCCTATAGAGAGGAGCCTATAGAGAGATGCCTATCGAGAGGAGCCTATCGAGAGGAGCCTATAGAGAGGAGCCTACAGAGAGATGCCTACAGAGAGGAGCCTATAGAGAGGAGCATATAGAGAGGAGCCTATAGTGAGAAGCCTATAGAGAGGAGCCTACAGAGAGATGCCTACAGAGAGGAGCCTATAGAGAGGAGCCTATAGTGAAAAATAAACCAGACCAACTCATAAAGAAAATGGAGAGCGCCTTTCTCATATGTAGGCTGTATCCGGTATTACACCTAGGGCTCATTGACTTGAATAGAGACCTGACCCACAGACACGAGATCCCCCCGAGGTGGCCGCACATGGTGGAGCCGGGTTACATGACACCATGTGTCGGTGAGGATGTGTCCGGCTGTGCCGCCAGTTGTCACCAAATCACTACAAGCAGATATAAATATACAGATCCTGTGTAAGCAGCGAGGAGCCGAGCTGACACTGCAAGTTATATATAGCCGGCCAGACTTGTCCTCTATATGGTCCTGGTGATGAGACGATCTGCAGCTTCTCAATCTGGCAGATGTAGAATAGATCTATAGTGCGGGATACATTATATATAGTGTGGTCTATATATCTATAGTGCGGGATACATTATATATAGTGTGGTCTATGTATATCTATAGTGCGGGATACATTATATATAGTGTGGTCTATATATCTATAGTGCGGGATACATTATATATAGTGTGGTCTATAGTGCGGGATACATTATATATAGTGTGGTCTATATATCTATAGTGCGGGATACATTATATATAGTGTGGTCTATGTATATCTATAGTGCGGGATACATTATATATAGTGCGGTCTATATATCTATAGTGCGGGATACATTATATATAGTGTGGTCTATGTATATCTATAGTGCGGGATACATTATATATAGTGTGGTCTATAGTGCGGGATACATTATATATAGTGTGGTCTATATATCTATAGTGCGGGGTACATTATATATAGTGTGGTCTATAGTGCGGGATACATTATATATAGTGTGGTCTATATATCTATAGTGCGGGATACATTATATATAGTGTGGTCTATAGTGCGGGATACATTATATATAGTGTGGTCTATGTATATCTATAGTGCGGGATACATTATATATAGTGCGGTCTATATATCTATAGTGCGGGGTACATTATATATAGTGTGGTCTATATATCTATAGTGCGGGATACATTATATATATAGTGTGGTCTATAGATCTATAGTGCGGGATACATTATATATAGTGTGGTCTATAGATCTATAGTGCGGGATACATTATATATATAGTGTGGTCTATATATCTATAGTGCAGGATACATTATATATAGTGTGGTCTATATATCTATAGTGCGGGATACATTATATATAGTGTGGTCTATGTATATCTATAGTGCGGGATACATTATATATAGTGTGGTCTATAGATCTATAGTGCGGGGTACATTATATATAGTGTGGTCTATAGTGCGGGATACATTATATATAGTGTGGTCTATATATCTATAGTGCAGGATACATTATATATAGTGTGGTCTATATATCTATAGTGCAGGATACATTATATATAGTGTGGTCTATGTATATCTATAGTGCGGGATACATTATATATAGTGTGGTCTATATATCTATAGTGCGGGGTACATTATATATAGTGTGGTCTATAGATCTATAGTGCGGGATACATTATATATAGTGTGGTCTATAGATCTATAGTGCGGGATACATTATATATAGTGTGGTCTATGTATATCTATAGTGCAGGATACATTATATATATAGTGTGGTCTATATATCTATAGTGCAGGGTACATTATATATAGTGTGGGATACATTATATATAGTGTGGTCTATATATCTATAGTGCAGGATACATTATATATATAGTGTGGTCTATATATCTATAGTGCAGGATACATTATATATATAGTGTGGTCTATATATCTATAGTGCAGGATACATTATATATATAGTGTGGTCTATAGATCTATAGTGCGGGATACATTATATATATAGTGTGGTCTATATATCTATAGTGCAGGATACATTATATATAGTGTGGTCTATAGATCTATAGTGCAGGATACATTATATATAGTGTGGTCTATATATCTATAGTGCGGGATACATTATATATAGTGTGGTCTATATATCTATAGTGCGGGATACATTATATATAGTGTGGTCTATATATCTATAGTGCGGGATACATTATATATATAGTGTGGTCTATAGATCTATAGTGCGGGATACATTATATATAGTGTGGTCTATAGATCTATAGTGCGGGATACATTATATATAGTGTGGTCTATAGATCTATAGTGTGGGATACATTATATATAGTGTGGTCTATAGTGCGGGATACATTATATATAGTGTGGTCTATAGATCTATAGTGCAGGATACATTATATATAGTGTGGTCTATATATCTATAGTGCGGGATACATTATATATAGTGTGGTCTATAGTGCGGGATACATTATATATAGTGTGGTCTATATATCTATAGTGCGGGATACATTATATATAGTGTGGTCTATGTATATCTATAGTGTGGGATACATTATATATAGTGTGGTCTATATATCTATAGTGCGGGATACATTATATATAGTGTGGTCTATGTATATCTATAGTGTGGGATACATTATATATAGTGTGGTCTATAGATCTATAGTGTGGGATAAATTATATATAGTGTGGTCTATATATCTATAGTGCGGGATACATTATATATAGTGTGGTCTATATATCTATAGTGCGGGATACATTATATATAGTGTGGTCTATATATCTATAGTGCGGGATACATTATATATAGTGTGGTCTATAGTGCGGGATACATTATATATAGTGTGGTCTATATATCTATAGTGCGGGATACATTATATATATAGTGTGGTCTATAGATCTATAGTGCGGGATACATTATATATAGTGTGGTCTATATATCTATAGTGCGGGATACATTATATATATAGTGTGGTCTATAGATCTATAGTGCGGGATACATTATATATAGTGTGGTCTATAGATCTATAGTGCGGGATACATTATATATAGTGTGTTCTATAGATCTATAGTGTGGGATACATTATATATAGTGTGGTCTATAGTGCGGGATACATTATATATAGTGTGGTCTATATATCTATAGTGTGGGATACATTATATATAGTGTGGTCTATAGATCTATAGTGCGGGATACATTATATATAGTGTGGTCTATATATCTATAGTGCGGGATACATTATATATAGTGTGGTCTATGTATATCTATAGTGTGGGATACATTATATATAGTGTGGTCTATATATCTATAGTGTGGGATACATTATATATATAGTGTGGTCTATAGATCTATAGTGTGGGATAAATTATATATAGTGTGGTCTATATATCTATAGTGCGGGATACATTATATATAGTGTGGTCTATAGTGCGGGATACATTATATATAGTGTGGTCTATATATCTATAGTGCGGGATACATTATATATAGTGTGGTCTATAGTGCGGGATACATTATATATAGTGTGGTCTATAGATCTATAGTGCGGGATACATTATATATAGTGTGGTCTATATATCTATAGTGCGGGATACATTATATATAGTGTGGTCTATATATCTATAGTGCGGGATACATTATATATAGTGTGGTCTATATATCTATAGTGCGGGATACATTATATATAGTGTGGTCTATATATCTATAGTGCGGGATACATTATATATAGTGTGGTCTATAGATCTATAGTGCAGGATACATTATATATAGTGTGGTCTATAGATCTATAGTGCAGGATACATTATATATAGTGTGGTCTATAGATCTATAGTGTGGTATACATTATATATAGTGTGGTCTATAGATCTATAGTGCGGGATACATTATATATAGTGTGGTCTATAGATCTATAGTGTGGTATACATTATATATAGTGTGGTCTATATATCTATAGTGCGGGATACATTATATATAGTGTGGTCTATAGATCTATAGTGCAGGATACATTATATATAGTGTGGTCTATATATCTATAGTGCAGGATACATTATATATAGTGTGGTCTATAGATCTATAGTGCGGGATACATTATATATAGTGTGGTCTATAGATCTATAGTGCAGGATACATTATATATAGTGTGGTCTATAGATCTATAGTGCGGGATACATTATATATAGTGTGGTCTATAGATCTATAGTGCAGGATACATTATATATAGTGTGGTCTATAGATCTATAGTGCAGGATACATTATATATAGTGTGGTCTATAGATCTATAGTGTGGTATACATTATATATAGTGTGGTCTATAGATCTATAGTGCGGGATACATTATATATAGTGTGGTCTATAGATCTATAGTGTGGTATACATTATATATAGTGTGGTCTATATATCTATAGTGCGGGATACATATAGTGTGGTCTATAGATCTATAGTGCAGGATACATTATATATAGTGTGGTCTATATATCTATAGTGCGGGATACATTATATATAGTGTGGTCTATATATCTATAGTGCAGGATACATTATATATAGTGTGGTCTATAGATCTATAGTGCAGGATACATTATATATAGTGTGGTCTATAGATCTATAGTGCGGGATACATTATATATATAGTGTGGTCTATATATCTATAGTGCGGGATACATTATATATATAGTGTGGTCTATAGATCTATAGTGCGGGATACATTATATATAGTGTGGTCTATAGATCTATAGTGCAGGATACATTATATATAGTGTGGTCTATAGATCTATAGTGCGGGATACATTATATATATAGTGTGGTCTATATATCTATAGTGCGGGATACATTATATATATAGTGTGGTCTATAGATCTATAGTGCGGGATACATTATATATATAGTGTGGTCTATATATCTATAGTGCGGGATACATTATATATATAGTGTGGTCTATAGATCTATAGTGCGGGATACATTATATATAGTGTGGTCTATAGATCTATAGTGCGGGATACATTATATATAGTGTGGTCTATAGATCTATAGTGTGGTATATATAGTGTGTTTTATATTCGGGGACCCATCAGGAGCCTTATTAAGTTTTAAGCTGTGCTCAGAACACTCCTGATGCCACGACAACCCACGATGGCCACTCCCATCCATCTTTATAGAGACATTGTTATCTGTCTGCGGCCACCACTAGAGGGAGCTCCAGAGCTCAGTGTATACAGCTACAGATAACACAGTATATAGTGAGCTCCCCCTAGTGGTGGATACAGGAAACATAAAGTGGCCAAAAATGAGGCTGATGATTCTCCATCAGTTTCTGTGCCCCATCTCTTGTTACAGGGGGCAGGTACGGAGCTCCCTATTCCAGTTCCTATAACTCACCCCAAAAAACTGCTACAAGCTCCACCAGGAATCTACGTATCTAGATTTGTATCAGGAGAGCCAAAGGCTATGAGGAGTGTCCAATACAAATAATTTGGTGTTAAAAAAGATGGAGATGTAGACACTTACCTGCTGCGGCCGCCCATCATGGAGACCTACTGGGGCACTGCAAAAATATCAAAAAGTTAGTAAGGCAGGAAAGGCCATCGTAGTCATCATAACATCTCTGTATCACAGTGTCCCCCATTACAATGTCCCCCATCACGGTGGTCCCATCAGTGTCCCCCATCATAGAGCAATTTGGAAAGGGGACAACTTAAGGGTACCGAGTCAGTGTGAACAGAGCCCAACGTAACCTTTCACGCCTAAACCTCACCTCGAACCTCCAATCGGCATTCAGTCTCGGCCTCTCCATGCTCATTCACAGCTCTGCAGGTGTAGACACCGCCATCAAACGGGCTGGGCTTCCGGACCTCCAGGGTCAGCACGCCCTGCTTACTGAAGGAGCGGTAGCGCGCCTCCCCCGAAAGGTCCATCTTATTCTTGTACCAGGTGATCCTCGGCTGTGGCCCAAAAGGAAAGAAGAAGTAGAGATGACACAGAAGCAAAAGGCAAGACAGAAAAAGGAAGAAACGGAGAGAGAAGAGGAAGAGACGGAGAAAAAAGAGGAAGAGGCGGAGTGAGAAGAGGAAGAGACGGAGAGAAAAGAGGAAGAGGCGGAGAGAGAAGAGGAAGAGGCGGAGAAAAGAGGAAGAGACGAAGAGAAAAGAGGAAGAGGCGGAGAGAGAAGAGGAAGAGACGGAGAGAGAAGAGGAAGAGACGGAGAGAGAAGAGGAAGAGGCGGAGAGAGAAGAGGAAGAGGCGGAGAGAGAAGAGGAAGAGACGGAAAGAAGAGGAAGAGACGGAGAGAAAAGAGGAAGAGACGGAAAGAACAGGAAGAGGCAGAAAGAAGAGGAAGAGACGGAGAGAGAAGAGGAAGAGGCGGAGAGAGAAGAGGAAGAGGCGGAGAGAGGAGAGGAAGAGGCGGAGAGAGAAGAGGAAGAGGTTGAGAGAGAAGAGGAAGAGGCTGAGAGAGAAGAGGAAGAGGCGGAGAGAGAAGAGGAAGAGACGGAAAGAACAGGAAGAGACGGAAAGAACAGGAAGAGACGGAAAGAACAGGAAGAGACGGAAAGAACAGGAAGAGACGGAGAGAGAAGAGGAAGAGACGGAGAAAAGAGGAAGAGACGGAGAGAAAAGAGGAAGAGGCGGAGTGAGAAGAGGAAGAGACGGAGAGAGAAGAGGAAGAGACGGAAAGAAGAGGAAGAGACGGAGAGAAAAGAGGAAGAGACGGAGAGAGAAGAGGAAGAGGCGGAGAGAGAAGAGGAAGAGGCGGAGAGAGAATAGGAAGAGGCGGAGAGAGAATAGGAAGAGGCGGAGAGAGAAGAGGGAGAGGCGGAGAGAGAAGAGAGTGAGGCGGAGAGAGAAGAGGAAGAGGCGGAGAGAGAAGAGGAAGAGGCGGAGAGAGAAGAAGAGGCGGAGAGAGAAGAGGAAGAGACGGAGAGAGAAGAGGGAGAGGCGGAGAGAGAAGAGGGAGAGGCGGAGAGAGAAGAGGAAGAGGCGGAGAGAGAAGAAGAAGAGGCGGAGAGAGATAAGAGATAACAAAACATGGCCTAGTAATGGGTTAATAATGGATCCCTGGAATGATATACATCCCTTATATATACACTTATACATGTAACATGACCCTTTTACACCTTTTACACATTGTTTATATACACCCCTTATATACACCTCCCTTATACATGTAACATGTCACTTATACACATCCCTTATATATGTATCCCTTATATACACCCCTTATATATACAACCCTTATATGTATAACATGTCCCTTATACGCATCCCTTATATATACACCCTTATATAACACGTCCCTTATACACATCCCTTACCATCACACAGTAGCCCCATATATACTCATCTCCTGGTCCACTTACTTTGGGTGACCCGCGCAGGGCACAGCTGAGGGTCGCGTTGTATCCGGCGACTACAGAGCGGTTTGCAAGGGGATGAGTGAACTTTGGAGCCTCCCCAAACTCGTGTTCTTTGTAATTGGGGGGTTTGTAGGCAATTCCTAAGGGAAGAAGAAGAAATAGATTGAACTGTTAAGTGCATACAAAGACTGGCAAATACGAAAAACCCTACAAGTCACCCCAAAAAATCAGGGGATCACCATCAAGTAGATCTAATCTATGTGGGAACCTGCAAGCAAGGATTCAATTCTCCTACAGCGCCTCTGCAGGGAAACCTCAGCATTACACGGCGACCACCCTCCACCTCCCCACCCATCAGTTGTTCTCTGTGGCCGCCATCACCCTCACTACACAGTGGACAGAGCCAGGCTGCTCAGTTCACCCCATTCCCCATATTTGGGGGCCCCCGATGTTGGACCCCCACCAGGCATTTATGGGAATATTCCTTTGTTTGTTACTCTTGGGCTCCATGTAAGTGCTGCTTGTTGTGTTGGAGATGACAAGTAACACCCCAATCCTCTGCACCCCCTATAGCTACAAGTCATGACTGGTGGGCCCCAGAGTGTGACGGGCCCATCCTATGACAGCACACGGTCACTCTATACCTGTTTTCTGGATGAGGGCACTGGTCTTGGAGTTGGTGGGCTTCTCGCTCAGTCCGCACATGTTCTCACTGAAGACTCGGAAGAAATACTCATTCCCCATGATCAGGTCGGACACGACGCAGTGCAGACGTCGGTAATGTTCATAGACTGTGAACCATTCCTGGGGACAGAAGAAGATGGAAATCACCAAGAGCCTCATGGGCGGGGATGTCAGCCGAGCATTCCTGTCTTTCCACGCGGGTCAGAGGAATGATCTTTGGGCTCTCCCGTCCCAGTCCCGCCATTTATTGGTCTTCCCTGCCCCCGCAGCTCACCATGGTCTTTTTGTCTGCTTTTTGGATGGTGTAGCCGGTAATCTCGGTGTTTCCGTCATCTTGAGGTGGAGACCACTCCAGGGCAACGTTGAACCCCCAGATTTCCACGATCTTCACGTTCTGTGGAGCGCTGGGCTTGTCTGGAGCAGAAGATTCCCATTAGATTGGGATTGCGGCTGGTTGGCCCTTGTGTGACCAATGACCTACCTATGATCTGGATGTGGATGGCGGCGCTGTCCTCGCAGTTCTCAATCTGGATTTTGACTTGGTATTCTCCAGAGTGGCGCCTCTCGGCAGATCTGATGAACAAGATGGTGTCGGCCTCGCTGTTTCTGATGCCAACCTGTTTGGGATCGATCGGTTGCCCGTCCTTCAGCCAGGTGACCATGGGGCGAGGTTTACCCTGAACCCCAAAATAAAGGATTAGAAAATCTGACCAAATAGTGATGTAAAAAAACAAGAAAACTTGATAATCTTCAGTAGTTGAAGTACTTTTTAATGGCTAACTCATAATGGTGACAAATGGCTGACGTTTCGGAACGCTGCGGCTTCTTTCTCATATGCATATATATACTGTATACAGAGCAGGCACAAAGGGTGTTAGACTTCAGGGGGGGGGGGGTTGTTAGTAATTGGTAGAGACAATGTAAACACTTACAGGTCCTTATCAGTTCACACGTTACTGTAAAAAGACATGAAACTCTGTGAAGCATTAAGTCCACACTCGAGTGTTAGAAGCAGTGTCATGAATTTATACTCATGTATATGTCGTTCTCTCTTTGATCTGAAATTCCCTCTCAAAACCAAAATTTTCATGTGATCGGTGATGTTGTGGTCCCCACTACAAAAATGCTTTGACACGGGAAGGTCAATTCTTTGTTCTTTAATTGTATGGCGATGTGAGTTCATACGCGTTCTAAGTTGCTGTCCGGTCTCTCCATCATACAGATTATCAGTGGAACATTTGGTACACATATACTCTATTGTCTACAGCAAGGCCATCAGATCCCATCGCATATGTTCTAACCCTGCAGATAGAGACGAACACCTCGGAGGCCTCAGAGACACATTCTTGAGGCAGGGTTACCATCCAAGAACTGATAACTAAATCACCAGGGCTACCAGAATACCAAGATCGGAGTTATTAAGATACAATACCAAACAGGAGAACAATCGGGTGCCCCTGGTTGTCACATATAACCCCCACCTGGAGACGCTGAGAGGAATCACACGCAAATTACATCCACTACTGCAATAAGACCACCGTCTAACATCCATATCTCCAGACCCCCCTCCCCTGTGCTACAGACACCAAACCTCAGGAATATGGTGATTGTCAGCAGCTCACTGTCACCTCCAACTAACACAGGAACATTCCCATGTGGAGAGAAAAGGTGCAAAACCTGCCCCCACATACTGACCCCTGACAGGATAGAGATACCAAACTCGAACAGGGAATATAAAATCCCAGGTACGGTCACCTGTAACACACCGCATGTAGTGTATGTAATAATGTGCACCAAGTGTCCCACTGAGAATCTGTATGTTGGAGAGACCGGACAGCAGCTTAGAATGCGGATGAACTCACATCGCCATACAATTAGAGAACAAAGACTGGACCTTCCCGTATCAAAGCATTTTTGTAGTGGGGACCACAATATCACCCATCACATGAAAATTTTGGTTTTGGGAGGGAATTTCAGATCAAAGAGAGAAAGACGCATACATGAGTATAAATTCATGACACTGCTTCAAACACTCGAGTGTGGACTTAATGTGTCACAGGGTTTCATGTCTCTTTACAGTAACGTGTGAACTGATAAGGACCTGGAAGTGTTTACATTGTCTCTACCAATTACTAACAAACCCCCCCCTTCCTCCTGAATTCTAACACCCTTTGTGCCTGCTCTGTATATATATATGATCCTTCAGAAATGTTTTTAAATTTACTTTGATAAAGGAGCCTAGAGGTGCCGAAACGTCAGCCATTTGTCACCATTATGAGTTAGCCATTAAAAAGGTATCAACTACTGAAGATTATCAAGTTTTCTTGTTTTTTATATTTCCAACCCACTGGCTAACACGGTACAACAACGAGCATTTTCCTTATACCAAATAGTGATGAGAATGAATAAAGCGTCATTTATAGCATAGACTGCGCCGCGAACATCGGAAACCCAAAAATACTCACACAACTAAAAAATCCAACCAGTCCTGCAAGAACCAAACCCTGGAGACATGAAACACTAAGGGGTTAAACACCCGCACATAACAGCGCCCCCTGGAGGGGTCTTAGGATCATCTGATTATCAGCGGGGTCTGACACCTGGAGTGACACAGGGGGCGCCATGGACAGTGGGTGATTGTAACTGCAATGGTGGGGGGGTTACACAACCCACCCTGTGTGACCTAGTGGTGATAAGTGGTATGACAGCCCCGTGGGGGGAAGGGGGGGCATTGTTCTGTAATTGCCTCTTAGTCCTGAGGGGGGAGCCCATCTAATATCAGTCTGACTAGTGTAATGGGAGCAGCTGCAGATTTGGGAGTGACCACAGGCCAGGAATGATCCCAGCCGCAGGCTCTCATTTCCAGTAGCGCATTCCTGTCGCCCCTTGTTGTGTCCTCCCTGAGCTTGTGTTTCACACGGGATCCTAATTTTAACCAGGACCCCCGGCCGCCATGTGCCGCGCTCTTGTGTTGCTCACTCATCATCTCTCAGGCCTCGCCCGCATTCTACATTCCCGTCTCTCACCCTCTCTGTGTGAAGTATAATAATATTAGTGGCCGCACACGACCACTCCGCGCAGGCGCCCAAATAACAGCAATGTCCTGTGCTGGCTATTCCTCCTAACAACCCCATACACATGCACACCTCAGGGCGTTCAGATTCTGAAGACCCCAATGATCAGCTGGAATCAGTAAGATATCTGGCAGCTCCCCCGCAGGAGGAATGAGGTACTGCATGTGTTATATTAATGGCCTGTCTATGTAGGGCTGGATCTGAATATATCAGTGGAGGATCCCTTTAATCTGAGGTGACATTAGGAATTGACACTATAGATAGAGGAGGGTAACAGGAGCCCTGATGACATCATCAGTGAGGCGGGAATACCTGGAAGGGGATGACAATGTTCACCGTCTCACCAACTCTCTTCACAAGTTTCTGTCTCAGGAATCGCGGGAGCCAAATCTTTGGTCGTTCTGCGGAGGATGAAAAGTGTAAACTCAGTGATAGTAGAAACTATGTGCAGGGGCGTAACTACCATAGAGGCAGCGGAGGCGAATGCCACAGGGCCCGGGCCATTAGGGGGCCCAGTGATAGCCGCTACTGCTGTGTGCAGGGGCCACTATGGGACATAATACTGTGTGTAGGGGCCACTATGGGACATAATACTGTGTGCAGGGGCCACTATGGGACATAATACTGTGTGCAGGGGCCACTATGGGACATAATACTGTGTGCAGGGGTCACTATGGGACATAATACTGTGTGCAGAGGCCACTATGGGGGATAATACTGTGTGCAGGGGCCACTGTGGGACATAATACTGTGTGCAGGGGCCACTGTGGGACATAATACTGTGTGCAGGGGCCACTGTGGGACATAATACTGTGTGCAGGAGTCACTATGGGACATAATACTGTGTGCAGGGGCCACTATGGGACATAATACTGTGTGCAGGGGCCACTATGGGACATAATACTGTGTGCAGGGGCCACTGTGGGACATAATACTGTGTGCAGGAGTCACTATGGGACATAATACTGTGTGCAGGGGCCACTATGGGGGATAATACTGTGTGAAAGGACCACTATGGGACATAATACTGTGTGCAGGGGCCACTATGGGGTATAATACTGTATGCAGGGGCCACTATGGGACATAATACTGTGTGCAGAAGTCACTATGGGACATAATACTGTGTGCAGGGGCCACTATGGGACATAATACTGTGTGCAGGAGTCACTATGGGACATAATACTGTGTGCAGGGGCCACTATGGGACATAATACTGTGTGCAGGGGCCACTATGGGGGATAATACTGTGTGCAGGGGCCACTATGGGGGATAATACTGTGTGCAGGGGCCACTATGGGGGATAACACTGTGTGCAGGGGCCACTATGGGACATAATACTGTGTGCAGGAGTCACTATGGGACATAATACTGTGTGCAGGGGCCACTATGGGACATAATACTGTGTGCAGGGGTCACTATGGGACATAATACTGAGTGCAGGGGCCACTATGGGACATAATACTGTGTGCAGGGGTCACTATGGGACATAATACTGTGTGCAGGGGCCACTATGGGACATAATACTGTGTGCAGGGGCCACTATGGGGGATAATACTGTGTGCAGGGGCCACTATGGGACATAATACTGTGTGCAGGGGCCACTATGGGACATAATACTGTGTGCAGGGACCACTATGGGACATAATACTGTGTGCAGGAGTCACTATGGGACATAATACTGTGTGCAGGGGCCACTGTGGGACATAATACTGTGTGCAGGGGCCACTATGGGACATAATACTGTGTGCAGGAGTCACTATGGGACATAATACTGTGTGCAGGGGCCACTATGGGACATAATACTGTGTGCAGGGGCTACTATGGGACATAATACTGTGTGCAGGGGCCACTATGGGGGATAATACTGTGTGCAGGGGCCACTATGGGACATAATACTGTGTGCAGGGGCCACTATGGGACATAATACTGTGTGCAGGGGCCACTATGGGACATAATACTGTGTGCAGGGGCCACTATGGGGGATAATACTGTGTGCAGGGGCCACTATGGGACATAATACTGTGTGCAGGGGCCACTATGGGACATAATACTGTGTGCAGGGGTCACTATGGGGGATAATAGATAGATAGATAGATAGATAGATAGATAGATAGATAGATAGATAGGAGATAGATAGATAGATAGATAGATAGATAGATAGATAGATAGATGATAGATAACTTGGATGGATATGATTTTGCAGATGACCCCGGGGCACTCACGCATGATCTCCCGGATGGTGACCGGCTCTTTCATGGTACACGGCTCGCTGGGTCCAGCCAGGTTGATTGCTCGGACCCTGAAGGTAAGTCTGTCTCCAGTGGGGAGGTCTCGGATCAGACAAGATGTCCTCTCGGTCAGGCCTTGCAGAGCAGGAACCCAATCAGAAGCTGCAGACAAAAACCAAAGAGCCGGTGAAGGAAACATTACATGACAAGTGTGGACAGGAGTCAGAGAGACACACGCACCCCCTGCAGTTGTCATCAGGGCAGGACCTGCACACAAAGTCCCATCACCATAAGCCAGTGGACGAGGTCTGGACCCATTTTTCTAATCTGTTTTTATTTTCTGATTGTAGATTTTTTTATTCCATTTTCTGATCATGACTATGGGGCAGCCATCTTGTCTCCATCTCCCCTGAGCTTCTCCGCTGTGTTAACAGCATTTAGTGACCTGCTTTACAGCATAGTCATGGCCATAGGCAGTAATAGACTGGAGCCGACTCATTGAGGTCTATGGGAGAGATCTCTAGACATGCTCAGTGCAGGGAGGGGGAAGAGCTAAGCGGTGACATCATCTAGTGTCAGTATTGATGTAATGATGGCTCAGTGGTGTTATCTATAGAGGCAATTTAGATTTTCACTGTAATATGTTTAATCCCTGATCCCTCCAGTCCTGATACTGGATATTTCACCAATGGAAACAGTAATGGGCCACATCTCCCCCCTCATCTCATGTCTCTCCTCTCATCTCCCCCCTCATCTCATGTCTCTCCCCTCATCTCATGTCTCTCCTCTCATCTCGTGTCTCTCTCCTCATCTCCTCCCCTTATCTCATCTCCCCCCTCATCTCATGTCTCTCATCTCTCCCCTCATCTCCCCCCTCATCTCATGTCTCTCATCTCCCCCCTCATCTCTCTCCCCTCATCTCTCCTCCCATCTCATGTCTCTCTCCTCATCTCCTCCCCTTATCTCATCTCTCCCCTCATCTCATGTCTCTCCTCTCATCTCCCCATCTCATGTCTCTCCTCTCATCTCTCCACTCATCTCCCCCATCTCATGTCTCTCCTCTCATCTCCCCCCTCATCTCATGTCTCTCTCCTCATCTCCTCCCCTTATCTCATCTCCCCGCTCATCTCATGTCTCTCCTCTCCTCTCATCTCTCCTCTCATCTCCCCCCTCATCTCATGTCTCTCCTCTCATCTCCCCCCTCATCTCATGTCTCTCCCTTCATCTCATGTCTCTCCTCTCATCTCCCCCCTCATCTCATGTCTCTCCTCTCATCTCCCCCCTCATCTCATGTCTCTCCCTTCATCTCATGTCTCTCCTCTCATCTCCCCCCTCATCTCATGTCTCTCTTCTCATCTCCCCCTCATCTCATGTCTCTCCTCTCATCTCCCCCTCATCTCATGTCTCTTCTCTCATCTCTCCCCTCATCTCATGTCTCTCCTCTCATCTCATCTCTCCCCTCATCTCCCCCATCTCATGTCTCTCCTCTCATCTCCCCCCTCATCTCCTCCCCTTATCTCATCTCCCCCCTCATCTCATGTCTCTCCTCTCATCTCCCCCTCATCTCATGTCTCTCCTCTCATCTCCCCCCTCATCTCATGTCTCTCCTCTCATCTCCCCCCTCATCTCATGTCTCTCCTCTCATCTCCCCCCTCATCTCATGTCTCTCCTCTCATCTCCCCCCTCATCTCATGTCTCTCCTCTCATCTCCCCCCTCATCTCATGTCTCTCCTCTCATCTCCCCCCTCATCTCATGTCTCTCCTCTCATCTCTCCCCTCATCTCATGTCTCTCCTCTCATCTCCCCCCTCATCTCATGTCTCTCCTCTCATCTCCCCCCTCATCTCATGTCTCTCCTCTCATCTCCCCCCTCATCTCATGTCTCTCCTCTCATCTCCCCCCTCATCTCATGTCTCTCCCTTCATCTCATGTCTCTCCTCTCATCTCCCCCCTCATCTCATGTCTCTCCTCTCATCTCCCCCCTCATCTCATGTCTCTCATCTCCCCCTCATCTCATGTCTCTTCTTTCATCTCTCCCCTCATCTCATGTCTCTTCTCTCATCTCCCCCCTCATCTCATGTCTACAATGCAACAGTCCAACTCACCATATGTCATTCAGCGTTGTTAATTCAAATCCCATGAGCACGGAAACCTTAGGATCTTTAGGCAGACGTAACTTGAATAATATATAAAATCCAGCTCCAATGGAATTCGACAAATCCACTTGTACGTGATAAAATTCTTACTTTATTTTACAAAACAATAAAACAGTCACATAGTGACCTTACGAAGTCAACATATCAGATGTCAGCTACGCGTTTCAGGATTACTCCCTTCTTCACGGCTTCCCTTCTCATCTCATGCCTCTCCCCTCATCTCATGTCTCTCCTCTCATCTCCCCCTCATCTCATGTCTCTCCCCTCATCTCATGTCTCTCCCCTCATCTCCTCCCCTCATCTCATGTCTCTCCTCTCATCTCCTCCCCTTATCTCATGTGTCTCCCCTCATCTCCCCCCTCATCTCATGTCTCTCCCCTCATCTCCCCCCTCATCTCCCCCCTCATCTCATGTCTCTCCTCTCACCTCTCCCCCCACCTCCTCCCCTAATCTCATCTCTCCCCTCATCTCATGTCTCTCCTCTCACCTCTCCCCCCACCTCCTCCCCTTATCTCATGTCTCTCCTCTCATCTCATGTCTCTCCTCTCATCTCTCCCCTCATCTCCTCCCCTTATCTCATGTGTCTCCCCTCATCTCCCCCCTCATCTCATGTCTCTCCCCTCATCTCCCCCCTCATCTCATGTCTCTCCTCTCATCTCCTCCCCTTATCTCATGTGTCTCCCCTCATCTCCCCCCTCATCTCATGTCTCTCCCCTCATCTCATGTCTCTCCCCTCATCTCCTCCCCTTATCTCATCTCTCCCCTCATCTCATGTCTCTCCTCTCATCTCTCCCCTCATCTCATGTCTCTCCTCTCATCTCTCCCCTCATCTCATGTCTCTCCTCTCATCTCATGTCTCTCCTCTCATCTCTCCCTCATCTCATGTCTCTCCTCTCATCTCCCCCCTCATCTCATGTCTCTCCCCTCATCTCCCCCCTCATCTCATGTCTCTCCTCTCATCTCCTCCCCTTATCTCATGTGTCTCCCCTCTTCTCCCCCCTCATCTCATGTCTCTCCCCTCATCTCATGTCTCTCCCCTCATCTCCTCCCCTTATCTCATCTCTCCCCTCATCTCATGTCTCTCCTCTCATCTCTCCCCTCATCTCATGTCTCTCCTCTCATCTCTCCCCTCATCTCATGTCTCTCCTCTCATCTCTCCCCTCATCTCATGTCTCTCCTCTCATCTCTCCCCTCATCTCATGTCTCTCCTCTCATCTCATGTCTCTCCTCTCATCTCTCCCCTCATCTCATGTCTCTCCTCTCATCTCCCCCCTCATCTCATGTCTCTCCCCTCATCTCCCCCCTCATCTCATGTCTCTCCTCTCATCTCCTCCCCTTATCTCATGTGTCTCCCCTCATCTCCCCCCTCATCTCATGTCTCTCCCCTCATCTCATGTCTCTCCCCTCATCTCCTCCCCTTATCTCATCTCCCCCCTCATCTCATGTCTCTCCTCTCATCTCTCCCCTCATCTCATGTCTCTCCTCTCATCTCTCCCCTCATCTCATGTCTCTCCTCTCATCTCTCCCCTCATCTCATGTCTCTCCTCTCATCTCATGTCTCTCCTCTCATCTCTCCCCTCATCTCATGTCTCTCCTCTCATCTCTCCCCCACCTCCTCCCCTTATCTCTTCTCTCCCCTCATCTCATGTCTCTCCTCTCATCTCTCCCCTCATCTCATGTCTCTCCTCTCATCTCTCCCCTCATCTCATGTCTCTCCTCTCATCTCTCCCCTCATCTCATGTCTCTCCTCTCATCTCTCCCCTCATCTCATGTCTCTCCTCTCATCTCTCCCCTCATCTCATGTCTCTCCTCTCATCTCCCCCTCATCTCATGTCTCTCCTCTCATCTCTCCCCTCATCTCATGTCTCTCCTCTCATCTCTCCCCTCATCTCATGTCTCTCCTCTCATCTCTCCCCTCATCTCATGTCTCTCCCTCTCATCTCTCCCCTCATCTCATGTCTCTCCTCTCATCTCATGTCTCTCCTCTCATCTCTCCCCTCATCTCATGTCTCTCCTCTCATCTCCCCCCTCATCTCATGTCTCTCCCCTCATCTCCCCCCTCATCTCATGTCTCTCCTCTCATCTCCTCCCCTTATCTCATGTGTCTCCCCTCTTCCCCCCCTCATCTCATGTCTCTCCCCTCATCTCATGTCTCTCCTCTCACCTCTCCCCCCACCTCCTCCCCTTATCTCTTCTCTCCCCTCTCTTTCCCTACACATTGAGCACAGCCTGTCAGATAGTGAATTCGATAGACGTGGCAGCCAGAAGTAACTGGATCGGGTGTGATGGGGCCTGAATATAGATAAGAGGGGCCCCCGGCCCGGATGGCGATTAATCTGCGCCTGTTACTGAGCTCTGTAGTCTCAAGTACAAGCAGTTTATCATGGCAGAGACCCAATTTCTAAGACGGAATGAGAAACATAAGAAGATAAGCCGAGGAGCTGCTGCCGGTGTCAGGGAGTGTGTCAGGTGTCAGTGACTACATTAGGGGAAGTAATGTGCACGTCCAGCGAGAAATCATCCTGCCTGCGCTATGGGGTCGTACACCCCGACCACTGTGCCAGAGGTACGGGACATGTGCACTGAGGCCAAGGACATACACCCCGACCACTGTGCCAGAGGTACGGGGCATGTATACTGAGGCCAAGGACATACACCCCGACCACTGTGCCAGAGGTACGGGACATGTATACTGAGGCCAAGGACATACACCCCGACCACTGTGCCAGAGGTACGGGACATGTGCACTGAGGCCAAGGACATACACCCCGACCACTGTGCCAGAGGTACGGGACATGTGCACTGAGGCCAAGGACATACACCCCGACCACTGTGCCAGAGGTACGGGACATGTATACTGAGGCCAAGGACATACACCCCGACCACTGTGCTGGAGGTACGGGGAATGTATACTGAGCACAAGGACATACACCCCGACCACTGTGCTGGAGGTACGGGACATGTGCACTGAGGCCAAGGACATACACCCCGACCACTGTGCCAGAGGTACGGGACATGTATACTGAGGCCAAGGACATACACCCCGACCACTGTGCTGGAGGTACGGGGAATGTATACTGAGCACAAGGACATACACCCCGACCACTGTGCTGGAGGTACGGGACATGTGCACTGAGGCCAAGGACATACACCCCGACCACTGTGCCAGAGGTACGGGACATGTATACTGAGGCCAAGGACATACACCCCGACCACTGTGCTGGAGGTACGGGGAATGTATACTGAGCACAAGGACATACACCCCGACCACTGTGCTGGAGGTACGGGACATGTATACTGAGGCCAAGGACATACACCCCGACCACTGTGCTGGAGGTACGGGACATGTATACTGAGGCCAAGGACATACACCCCGACCACTGTGCCGGAGGTACGGGGCATGTATACTGAGGCCAAGGACATACACCCCAACCACTGTGCTGGAGGTACGGGACATGTATACTGAGGCCAAGGACATACACCCCGACTACTGTGCCAGAGGTACGGGACATGTGCACTGAGGCCAAGGACATACACACCGACCACTGTGCTGAAGGTACGGGACATGTATACTGAGGCCAAGGACATACACCCCGACCACTGTGCCGGAGGTACGGGGCATGTATACTGAGGCCAAGGACATACACCCCGACCACTGTGCTGGAGGTACGGGACATGTGCACTGAGGCCAAGGACATACACCCTGACCACTGTGCTGGAGGTACGGGACATGTGCACTGAGGCCAAGGACATACACCCCGACCACTGTGCTGAAGGTACGGGACATGTATACTGAGGCCAAGGACATACACCCCGACCACTGTGCCAGAGGTACGGGACATGTGCACTGAGGCCAAGGACATACACCCCGACCACTGTGCTGAAGGTACGGGACATGTATACTGAGGCCAAGGACATACACCCCGACCACTGTGCTGGAGGTACGGGACATGTATACTGAGGCCAAGGACATACACCCCGACCACTGTGCTGGAGGTACGGGACATGTATACTGAGGCCAAGGACATACACCCCGACCACTCTGCTGGAGGTACGGGACATGTACACTGAGGCCAAGGACATACACCCCGACCACTCTGCTGGAGGTACGGGACATGTACACTGAGGCCAAGGACATACACCCCAACCACTGTGCTGGAGGTACGGGACATGTACACTGAGGCCAAGGACATACACCCCGACCACTGTGCTGGAGGTACGGGGAATGTATACTGAGCACAAGGACATACACCCCGACCACTGTGCTGGAGGTACGGGACATGTATACTGAGGCCAAGGACATACACCCCGACCACTGTGCTGGAGGTACGGGACATGTATACTGAGGCCAAGGACATACACCCCGACCACTGTGCTGGAGGTACGGGACATGTATACTGAGGCCAAGGACATACACCCCAACCACTGTGCTGGAGGTACGGGACATGTACACTGAGGCCAAGGACATACACCCCGACCACTGTGCTGGAGGTACGGGACATGTACACTGAGCACAAGGACATACACCCCGACCACTGTGCTGGAGGTACGGGACATGTATACTGAGCACAAGGACATACACCCCCACATATCGACACATGAGGCCAGACAGTGAATAGACTTACAGCCCTCCTTGCAGTATTCCACCATGTATCCATCCAGTCCTCCGGCTCCAATCCTCTCCGGGGGTCTCCATTTCAGTGTGATGCTGGTGTCGCTCACGTCATCGACGGTCAGCTGGGTAGGTTCACTGGTGGGAGCTGAAAGGAACAAAAGATGTCAAGACCATTGGATGAAGGAGGGAAGGAAGGAAAGAGAAAAGGAGAAGTAAGAAAGGAAGGAAAGAGGAGAAGAAGGAAGGAAGAAGTAAGGAGGGGAGGAAGGAGAAGGGAAGAAGAAGAGAAGGGGAAGGAAGGAGGGAAGGAAGGAAGGAAGGAGGGAAAGAAGGAGGAAAGGAAGGAAGGAAAGAGAAATGGAGAAGTAAGAAAGGAAAGAAAGAGAGAAGAAGGAAGGAAGGAAGGAAGGAAGGAAGGAAGGAAGGAAGGAAGGAAGGAAGGAAGGAAGGAAGGAAGGAAGAAGTAAGGAGGGGAGGAAGGAGAAGGGAAGAAGAAAATGAGAAGGAAGGAAGAAGAAAGGAATGAAGAAAGGAAGGAATGAAGGAAGGACAGAGAAGGAAGGAAGAAAAAAGAAAGGAAGGAGAAGGAAGGAAGGAGGGAAAAAGAAAGTAAGGGGAAGGAAAGAAGGAGGAAAGGAACAAAAAGCAGGAGTGAAGAAAGACAGAAGAGAAAAAGAGAGGGAAGAAGAAGAATAGAAGGGGAAGTAAGGAAGGGAGAAGTAAGGAAGGGAGAAGTAAGGAAGGAGAAGTAAGGAAGGAGAGGTAAGGGAGGGAGAAGTAAGGAAGGGAGAAGTAAGGAAGGGAGAAGTAAGGAAGGGAGAAGTAAGGAAGGGAGAAGTAAGGAAGGGAGAAGTAAGGAAGGGAGAAGTAAGGGAGGGAGAAGTAAGGGAGGGAGAAGTAAGGGAGGGAGAAGTAAGGAAGGGAGAAGTAAGGAAGGGAGAAGTAAGGAAGGGAGAAGTAAGGAATGGAGAAGTAAGGAAGGGAGAAGTACGGAAGGGAGAAGTAAGGAAGGGAGAAGTAAGGAAGGGAGAAGTAAGGAAGGGAGAAGTAAGGAAGGGAGAAGTAAGGAAGGGAGAAGTAAGGAAGGAGAAGTAAGGAAAGAGAAGTAAGGGAAGGAGACGTAAGGGAGGGAGAAGTAAGGAAGGGAGAAGTAAGGGAGGGAGAAGTAAGGAAGGGAGAAGTAAGGAAGGGAGAAGTAAGGAAGGAGAAGTAAGGGAAGGAGAAGTAAGGGAAGGAGAAGTAAGGGACGGAGAAGTAAGGAAGGGAGAAGTAAGGGACGGAGAAGTAAGGAAGGGAGAAGTAAGGAAGGAGAAGTAAGGGAAGAGAAGTAAGGGAAGGAGAAGTAAGGGAGGGAGAAGTAAGGAAGGGAGAAGTAAGGAAGGAGAAGTAAGGAAGGGAGAAGTAAGGAAGGGAGAAGTAAGGGAGGGAGAAGTAAGGGAGGGAGAAGTAAGGAAGGGAGAAGTAAGGAAGGAGAAGTAAGGGAGGGAGAAGTAAGGAAGGGAGAAGTAAGGAAGGAGAAGTAAGGAAGGGAGAAGTAAGGGAGGGAGAAGTAAGGGAGGGAGAAGTAAGGAAGGGAGAAGTAAGGAAGGAGAAGTAAGGGAGGGAGAAGTAAGGAAGGGAGAAGTAAGGAAGGAGAAGTAAGGAAGGGAGAAGTAAGGAAGGGAGAAGTAAGGAAGGAGAAGTAAGGGAGGGAGAAGTAAGGAAGGGAGAAGTAAGGAAAGAAAAGTAAGGGAAGGAGAAGTAAGGGAGGGAGAAGTAAGGAAGGGAGAAGTAAGGAAGGAGAAGTAAGGAAGGGAAAAGTAAGGGAGGGAGAAGTAAGGAAGGGAGAAGTAAGGAAGGAGAAGTAAGGAAGGGAGAAGTAAGGAAGGGAGAAGTAAGGAAGGAGAAGGAAGGAGAAGTAAGGAAAGAGAAGTAAGGGAAGGAGAAGTAAGGGAGGGAGAAGTAAGGAAGGGAGAAGTAAGGAAGGAGAAGTAAGGAAAGAGAAGTAAGGGAAGGAGAAGTAAGGGAGGGAGAAGTAAGGAAGGGAGAAGTAAGGAAGGAGAAGTAAGGGAAGAAGAAGTAAGGGAGGGAGAAGTAAGGAAGGGAGAAGTAAGGAAGGAGAAGTAAGGAAGGGAGAAGTAAGGAAGGAGAAGTAAGGAAGGGAGAAGTAAGGAAGGGAGAAGTAAGGAAGGAGAAGTAAGGGAGGGAGAAGTAAGGAAGGGAGAAGTAAGGAAGGAGAAGTAAGGAAGGGAAAAGTAAGGGAGGGAGAAGTAAGGACGGGAGAAGTAAGGAAGGGAGAAGTAAGGAAGGAGAAGTAAGGAAGGAGAAGTAAGGAAAGAAAAGTAAGGGAAGGAGAAGTAAGGAAGGGAGAAGTAAGGAAGGGAGAAGTAAGGGAAGAGAAGTAAGGGAAGGAGAAGTAAGGAAGGAGAAGTAAGGAAGGGAGAAGTAAGGAATGGAGAAGTAAGGAAGGAGAAGTAAGGAAGGGAGAAGTAAGGGAAGGAGAAGTAAGGGAGGGAGAAGTAAGGAAGGGAGAAGTAAGGAAGGAGAAGTAAGGAAGGGAGATGTAAGGAAGGGAGAAGTAAGGAAGGGAGAAGTAAGGAAGGGAGAAGTAAGGAAGGAGAAGTAAGGAAAGAGAAGTAAGGGAGGGAGAAGTAAGGAAGGGAGAAGTAAGGAAAGAAAAGTAAGGGAAGGAGAAGTAAGGGAGGGAGAAGTAAGGAAGGGAGAAGTACGGAAGGGAGAAGTACGGAAGGGAGAAGTACGGAAGGGAGAAGTACGGAAGGGAGAAGTAAGGAAGGGAGAAGTAAGGAAGGGAGAAGTAAGGAAGGGAGAAGTAAGGAAGGGAGAAGTAAGGAAGGAGAAGTAAGGAAAGAAAAGTAAGGGAAGGAGAAGTAAGGGAGGGAGAAGTAAGGAAGGGAAAAGTAAGCAAAGGGAGAAGTAAGGAAGGAGAAGTAAGGAAAGAGAAGTAAGGGAAGGAGAAGTAAGGGAGGGAGAAGTAAGGAAGGGAGAATTAAGGAATGGAGAAGTAAGGAAGGAGAAGTAAGGAAGGAGAAGTAAGGAAGGGAAAAGTAAGGGAAGGAAAAGTAAGGAAGGGAGAAGTAAGGAAGGGAGAAGTAAGGGAAGGAGAAGTAAGGGAGGGAGAAGTAAGGAAGGGAGAAGTAAAGAAGGAGAAGTAAGGAAGGGAGTAGTAAGGAAGGGAAAAGTAAGGGAAGGAAAAGTAAGGAAGGGAGAAGTAAGGAAGGGAGAAGTAAGGAAAGAGAAGTAAGGGAAGAAGAAGTAAGGGAGGGAGAAGTAAGGAAGGGAGAAGTAAGGAAGGAGAAGTAAGGAAGGGAGAAGTAAGGAAGGGAGAAGTAAGGAAGGGAGAAGTAAGGGAGGCAGAAGTAAGGAAGAGAGAAGTAAGGAAAGCGAAGTAAGGGAAGGAGAAGTAAGGGAAGGAGAAGTAAGGAAGGGAGAAGTAAGGAAGGAGAAGTAAGGAAGGGAGAAGTAAGGAAGGGAGAAGTACGGAAGGGAGAAGTAAGGAAGGAGAAGTAAGGAAGGGAGAAGTAAGGAAGGAGAAGGAAGGGAGGGAGAAGTAAGGGAAGGAGAAGTAAGGAAGGGAGAAGTAAGGAAGGGAGAAGTAAGGAAGGAGAAGTAAGGAAGGAGAAGTAAGGAAGGGAGAAGTAAGGAAGGAGAAGTAAGGAAGGGAGAAGTAAGGAAGGGAGAAGTAAGGAAGGAGAAGTAAGGAAGGAGAAGTAAGGAAGGGAGAAGTAAGGAAGGAGAAGTAAGGAAAGAGAAGTAAGGAAGGGAGAAGTAAGGAAGGGAGAAGTAAGGAAGGAGAAGTAAGGAAGGAGAAGTAAGGAAGGAGAAGTAAGGAAGGGAGAAGTAAGGAAGGAGAAGTAAGGAAGGGAGAAGTAAGGAAGGGAGAAGTAAGGAAGGAGAAGTAAGGAAGGAGAAGTAAGGAAGGGAGAAGTAAGGAAGGAGAAGTAAGGAAAGAGAAGTAAGGGAAGGAGAAGTAAGGGAAGGAGAAGTAAGGAAGGAGAAGTAAGGAAGGGAGAAGTAAGGAAGGAGAGGTAAGGGAGGGAGAAGTAAGGAAGGGAGAAGTAAGGAAGGAGAGGTAAGGGAGGGAGAAGTAAGGAAGGGAGAAGTAAGGAAGGAGACATAAGGAAAGAGAAGTAAGGGAAGGAGAAGTAAGGGAGGGAGAAGTAAGGAAGGGAGAAGTAAGGAAGGGAGAAGTAAGGAAGGGAGAAGTACGGAAGGGAGAAGTACGGAAGGGAGAAGTAAGGAAGGGAGAAGTAAGGAAGGGAGAAGTAAGGAAGGAGAAGTAAGGGAAGGAGAAGTAAGGGAGGGAGAAGTAAGGGAGGGAGAAGTAAGGAAGGAGAAGTAAGGAAGGACACATCTTAAAATGTAGCGTTTCCGTTCAAGGTGCAGCTACTAACCCAATATATACAATCCATAATTCACACACCCAATACAATACACAAGACATGGAAACCCAACTACACCAAGAAGAACTTCCAGATATGATCAGGTCAGAAGAGCCATCAAATCTAGTAAAAGTACTGCGATAAGGACATTGACTTCAATATAAACAATTCAGAAGAGCCACCAAATTAACACCAATGCTCTGGATATGTCTTAAAGAAGCTCGAGGGGACAGAGATGAAGGTTCCACCACTTTACATCACACAACTGTCCCTCCAAACCTACGATGGTTGTGTCCTCAAACAGAAACGAGAAGTGATTATTCCAAAGAGTGAGAGTAAAAAGTATCCCAGACCTAGAACTTCCTTTTTTTGTTTTCTGACACGTCTTGGAGATTCTTCTTGAGAACGTTCCTCAAAACGTGATACTCGAGTCATGGTGGAACGTATAGAGGCTGCAACCAACTTCTTACTGACTGTCCAATATGAGGATGAAGGAACTAAGGCAGGGATGCAGGAGCTGTAGAAGTATTAGGGAGGGGGTGGGGGATGAGCGAAGAGACCCCCCTGCCCACCCCTTCTTATAGCAAGGAACATTTCTTTCCTGCATTCTGAGCCCTGATCCTCGACCACTCTAATGCTCTCACCTCTAAATATAGCCGCCACCATCCCATCAGCACATTTACGTAACTGAAGCCAGACAAGGAATGATCATTTCTTAGAGGACAATGTCCAAATCTGATGGGAAAAGTCGGAATCTCCTCCCTCCGTATAACAACATATGGCGGTCTCTAAATCTATATGTCCAGCTCCTCCGTGCAGGGGGTCAGGTTGTAGCTTCACCAGAATCACCCCCATGTCATTGTATGAAAGGTGACTGTAGGTGACACCACATTCATAGAAATAGAAAAGACCCGGAATTATCTAAACGGCACGAAGACGTTGCCAGCTGTCCCCGCGGATCTCTTAAATGTCACCGCCATCTGACTCATTTCTAATATAAAAATGTTATTACACTCCACCACTTGGTTGTCCATGTCCATGTCAAGTCACGACCAGATGCCGTCAGCCCTCTTACATAGCTGCATGACACAGGTTCATCAAGTCCAACCTGAAATCCGACCGCGTGGACCCAGAAGAAGGTAAAACCAATAAGGAGGTGGCTGATGACCCCGTACTGGGGAGAATCCCCTCTCACTCACTACGTCCCGGGTCAATGTCCCATTGTCTAGAGATCGGCACCAGAACTCACCATTAAATCTCAACATCTTTTCCGAATATCACGAGAAGCGTTGAGCAAGGTCTACGCAATAAAACCAAAGGGGGCCGAAGACATTACAGGAAGGTTGGAGAAACCAAAAAAGTGTCAATGGCAGAGTCAGGAGGGTCCAAGGTGAAGCTGGAGCTCAGTCCCCTCTCCACAACGCAACATGTCCACACCCGGCCAAGTCAAGCATACATGTCTATGGGAAGGAAAGAAGTCGTGCTGGTAGTCAATGGCTAGGAAAGATGAATGGGCAGAAAAATAGAAAGTAAAACTGCCAAAGAGTCACGTCCTACTGAAATAATACCCCACCCATCACCACACAGAGCCTATATAATGCCATATAATAGGGTTAGTAATAGCGCCATATAGAGCCTATATACTGCCATATAATAGGGTTAGTAATAGCGCCATATAGAGCCTATATACTGCCATATAATAGGGTTAGTAATAGCGCCATATAGAGCCTATATACTGCTGTATAACATAAGAGGGTTAGTAATAGCGCCATATAGAGCCTATATACTGCCGTATAATATAATAGGGTTAGTAATAGTGCCATATAGAGCCTATATACTGCTGTATAATATAACAGGGTTAGTAATAGCACCATATAGAGCCTATATACTGCCATATAATATAAGAGGGTTAGTAATAGCGCCATATAGAGCCTATATACTGCCGTATAATAGGGTTAGTAATAGCGCCATATAGAGCCTATATACTGCCGTATAATATAATAGGGTTAGTAATAGCGCCATATAGAGCCTATATACTGCCGTATAATATAATAGGATTAGTAATAGCGCCATATAGAGCCTATATACTGCCATATAATAGGGTTAGTAATAGCGCCATATAGAGCCTATATACTGCCATATAATAGGGTTAGTAATAGCGCCATATAGAGCCTATATACTGCCATATAATAGGGTTAGTAATAGCGCCATATAGAGCCTATATACTGCCGTATAATATAATAGAGTTAGTAATAGCGCCATATAGAGCCTATATACTGCCATATAATATAATAGGGTTAGTAATAGCGCCATATAGAGCCTATATACTGCCACATAATAGGGTTAGTAATAGTGCCATATAGAGCCTATATACTGCCATATAATATAATAGGGTTAGTAATAGCGCCATATAGAGCCTATATACTGCCGTATAATATAATAGGGTTAGTAATAGCGCCATATAGAGCCTATATACTGCCCTATAATATAATAGAGTTAGTAATAGCGCCATATAGAGCCTATATACTGCCATATAATATAATAGGGTTAGTAATAGCGCCATATAGAGCCTATATACTGCCACATAATAGGGTTAGTAATAGTGCCATATAGAGCCTATATACTGCCATATAATATAATAGGGTTAGTAATAGCGCCATATAGAGCCTATATACTGCCGTATAATATAATAGGGTTAGTAATAGCGCCATATAGAGCCTATATACTGCCGTATAATAAAATAGGGTTAGTAATAGCGCCATATAGAGCCTATATACTGCCATATAATAGGATTAGTAATAGCGCCATATAGAGCCTATATACTGCCATATAATAGGGTTAGTAATAGCGCCATATAGAGCCTATATACTGCCATATAATAGGGTTAGTAATAGCGCCATATAGAGCCTATATACTGCCATATAATAGGGTTAGTAATAGCGCCATATAGAGCCTATATACTGCCGTATAATATAATAGGGTTAGTAATAGCACATATAGAGCCTATATACTGCCGTATAATGTAATAGGGTTAGTAATAGCACCATATAGAGCCTATATACTGCCGTATAATATAATAGGGTTAGTAATAGCGCCATATAGAGCCTATATACTGCCGTATAATATAATAGGGTTAGTAATAGCACATATAGAGCCTATATACTGCCGTATAATATAATAGGGTTAGTAATAGCGCCATATAGAGCCTATATACTGCCGTATAATATAATAGGGTTAGTAATAGCGCCATATAGAGCCTATATACTGCTGTATAATATAATAGGATTAGTAATAGCGCCATATAGAGCCTATATACTGCTGTATAATATAATATGGTTAGGAATAGCGCCATATAGAGCCTATATACTGCCATATAATAGGATTAGTAATAGCGCCATATAGAGCCTATATACTGCCATATAATAGGGTTAGTAATAGCGCCACATAGAGCCTATATACTGCCGTATAATATAATAGGGTTAGTAATAGCGCCATATAGAGCCTATATACTGCCGTATAATATAATAGGGTTAGTAATAGCGCCATATAGAGCCTATATACTGCCGTATAATAGGGTTAGTAATAGCGCCATATAGAGCCTATATACTGCCATATAATAGGGTTAGTAATAGCACCATATAGAGCCTATATACTGCCGTATAATATAATAGGGTTAGTAATAGCGCCATATAGAGCCTATATACTGCCGTATAATATAATAGGGTTAGTAATAGCACATATAGAGCCTATATACTGCCGTATAATATAATAGGGTTAGTAATAGCGCCATATAGAGCCTATATACTGCCGTATAATATAATAGGGTTAGTAATAGCGCCATATAGAGCCTATATACTGCCGTATAATATAATAGGGTTAGTAATAGCGCCATATAGAGCCTATATACTGCTGTATAATATAATAGGGTTAGTAATAGCACCATATAGAGCCTATATACTGCCATATAATAGGGTTAGTAATAGCACCATATAGAGCCTATATACTGCCGTATAATATAATAGGGTTAGTAATAGCGCCATATAGAGCCTATATACTGCCGTATAATATAATAGGGTTAGTAATAGCGCCATATAGAGCCTATATACTGCCGTATAATATAATAGGGTTAGTAATAGCGCCATATAGAGCCTATAAACTGCCGTATAATATAATAGGGTTAGTAATAGCACCATATAGAGCCTATATACTGCCATATAATAGGGTTAGTAATAGTGCCATATAGAGCCTATATACTGCCGTATAATATAATAGGGTTAGTAATAGCGCCATATAGAGCCTATATACTGCCATATAACAGGGTTAGTAATAGCGCCATATAGAGCCTATATACTGCCATATAATATAATAGGGTTAGTAATAGCGCCATATAGAGCCTATATACTGCCATATAACAGGGTTAGTAATAGCACATATAGAGCCTATATACTGCCGTATAATATAATAGGGTTAGTAATAGCGCCATATAGAGCCTATATACTGCCGTATAATATAATAGGGTTAGTAATAGCACCATATAGAGCCTATATACTGCCGTATAATATAATAGGGTTAGTAATAGCACCATATAGAGCCTATATACTGCCGTATAATGTAATAGGGTTAGTAATAGCACCATATAGAGCCTATATACTGCCGTATAATATAATAGGGTTAGTAATAGCGCCATATAGAGCCTATATACTGCCGTATAATATAATAGGGTTAGTAATAGCACATATAGAGCCTATATACTGCCGTATAATATAATAGGGTTAGTAATAGCGCCATATAGAGCCTATATACTGCTGTATAATATAATAGGGTTAGTAATAGCGCCATATAGAGCCTATATACTGCCATATAATAGGATTAGTAATAGCGCCATATAGAGCCTATATACTGCCATATAATAGGGTTAGTAATAGCGCCATATAGAGCCTATATACTGCCGTATAATATAATAGGGTTAGTAATAGCACATATAGAGCCTATATACTGCCGTATAATATAATAGGGTTAGTAATAGCGCCATATAGAGCCTATATACTGCTGTATAATATAATAGGGTTAGTAATAGCACCATATAGAGCCTATATACTGCCATATAATAGGGTTAGTAATAGCGCCATATAGAGCCTATATACTGCCATATAATATAATAGGGTTAGTAATAGCGCCATATAGAGCCTATATACTGCCATATAATATAATAGGGTTAGTAATAGCGCCATATAGAGTCTATATACTGCCGTATAATATAATAGGGTTAGAAATAGCGCCATATAGAGCCTATATACTGCCATATAATAGGGTTAGTAATAGCGCCATATAGAGCCTATATACTGCCATATAATATAATAGGGTTAGTAATAGCGCCATATAGAGCCTATATACTGCCATATAATAGGGTTAGTAATAGCGCCATATAGAGCCTATATACTGCCGTATAATATAATAGGGTTAGTAATAGCGCCATATAGAGCCTATATACTGCCATATAATAGGGTTAGTAATAGCGCCATATAGAGCCTATATACTGCCATATAATAGGGTTAGTAATAGCGCCATATAGAGCCTATATACTGCCATATAATAGGGTTAGTAATAGCGCCATATAGAGCCTATATACTGCCATATAACAGGGTTAGTAATAGCGCCATATAGAGCCTATATACTGCCATATAATATAATAGGGTTAGTAATAGCGCCATATAGAGCCTATATACTGCCGTATAATATAATAGGGTTAGTAATAGCGCCATATAGAGCCTATATACTGCCATATAATAGGGTTAGTAATAGCGCCATATAGAGCCTATATACTGCCATATAATATAATAGGGTTAGTAATAGCGCCATATAGAGCCTATATACTGCCGTATAATATAATAGGGTTAGTAATAGCACATATAGAGCCTATATACTGCCGTATAATATAATAGGGTTAGTAATAGCGCCATATAGAGCCTATATACTGCCGTATAATATAATAGGGTTAGTAATAGCGCCATATAGAGCCTATATACTGCCATATAATAGGGTTAGAAATAGCGCCATATAGAGCCTATATACTGCCGTATAATATAATAGGGTTAGTAATAGCGCCATATAGAGCCTATATACTGCCGTATAATATAATAGGGTTAGTAATAGCGCCATATAGAGCCTATATACTGCCATATAATAGGATTAGTAATAGCGCCATATAGAGCCTATATACTGCCATATAATATAATAGGGTTAGTAATAGCGCCATATAGAGCCTATATACTGCCGTATAATATAATAGGGTTAGTAATAGCGCCATATAGAGCCTATATACTGCCATATAACAGGGTTAGTAATAGCACATATAGAGCCTATATACTGCCGTATAATATAATAGGGTTAGTAATAGCGCCATATAGAGCCTATATACTGCCGTATAATAGGATTAGTAATAGCGCCATATAGAGCCTATATACTGCCATATAATAGGGTTAGTAATAGCGCCATATAGAGCCTATATACTGCTGTATAATATAATAGGGTTAGTAATAGCACCATATAGAGCCTATATACTGCCGTATAATATAATAGGGTTAGTAATAGCGCCATATAGAGCCTATATACTGCCATATAATAGGATTAGCAATAGCGCCATATAGAGCCTATATACTGCCATATAATAGGGTTAGTAATAGCGCCATATAGAGCCTATATACTGCCGTATAATATAATAGGGTTAGTAATAGCGCCATATAGAGCCTATATACTGCCATATAATATAATAGGGTTAGTAATAGCGCCATATAGAGCCTATACACTGCCGTATAATATAATAGGGTTAGTAATAGCACCATATAGAGCCTATATACTGCCATATAATATAATAGGGTTAGTAATAGCGCCATATAGAGCCTATATACTGCTGTATAATATAATAGGGTTAGTAATAGCGCCATATAGAGCCTATATACTGCCGTATAATATAATAGGGTTAGTAATAGCGCCATATAGAGCCTATATACTGCCGTATAATATAATAGGGTTAGTAATAGCGCCATATAGAGCCTATATACTGCCGTATAATATAATAGGGTTAGTAATAGCGCCATATAGAGCCTATATACTGCCGTATAATATAATAGGGTTAGTAATAGCGCCATATAGAGCCTATATACTGCCATATAATATAATAGGGTTAGTAATAGCACCATATAGAGCCTATATACTGCCGTATAATATAATAGGGTTAGTAATAGCGCCATATAGAGCCTATATACTGCCGTATAATATAATAGGGTTAGTAATAGCGCCATATAGAGCCTATATACTGCCATATAACAGGGTTAGTAATAGCGCCATATAGAGCCTATATACTGCTGTATAATATAAGAGGGTTAGTAATAGCGCCATATAGAGCCTATATACTGCCATATAATAGGATTAGTAATAGCGCCATATAGAGCCTATATACTGCCATATAATAGGGTTAGTAATAGCGCCATATAGAGCCTATATACTGCCGTATAATATAATAGGGTTAGTAATAGCGCCATATAGAGCCTATATACTGCCATATAATATAATAGGGTTAGTAATAGCGCCATATAGAGCTTATATACTGCCGTATAATATAATAGGGTTAGTAATAGCGCCATATAGAGCCTATATACTGCTGTATAATATAATAGGGTTAGTAATAGCGCCATATAGAGCCTATATACTGCCGTATAATATAATAGGGTTAGTAATAGCGCCATATAGAGCCTATATACTGCCATATAATATAATAGGGTTAGTAATAGCGCCATATAGAGCTTATATACTGCCGTATAATATAATAGGGTTAGTAATAGCGCCATATAGAGCCTATATACTGCTGTATAATATAATAGGGTTAGTAATAGCGCCATATAGAGCCTATATACTGCCGTATAATATAATAGGGTTAGTAATAGCGCCATATAGAGCCTATATACTGCCGTATAATATAATAGGGTTAGTAATAGCACCATATAGAGCCTATATACTGCCGTATAATATAATAGAGTTAGTAATAGCGCCATATAGAGCCTATATACTGCCATATAATAGGATTAGTAATAGCGCCATATAGAGCCTATATACTGCCATATAATAGAGTTAGTAATAGCGCCATATAGAGCCTATATACTGCCGTATAATATAATAGGGTTAGTAATAGCGCCATATAGAGCCTATATACTGCCGTATAATATAATAGGGTTAGTAATAGCGCCATATAGAGCCTATACACTGCCGTATAATATAATAGGGTTAGTAATAGCGCCATATAGAGCCTATATACTGCTGTATAATATAATAGGGTTAGTAATAGCACATATAGAGCCTATATACTGCCGTATAATATAATAGGGTTAGTAATAGCGCCATATAGAGCCTATATACTGCCATATAATATAATAGGGTTAGTAATAGCGCCATATAGAGCCTATATACTGCCGTATAATATAATAGGGTTAGTAATAGCGCCATATAGAGCCTATATACTGCCATATAACAGGGTTAGTAATAGCACATATAGAGCCTATATACTGCCGTATAATATAATAGGGTTAGTAATAGCGCCATATAGAGCCTATATACTGCTGTATAATATAAGAGGGTTAGTAATAGCGCCATATAGAGCCTATATACTGCCGTATAATATAATAGGGTTAGTAATAGCACCATATAGAGCCTATATACTGCCATATAATAGGATTAGTAATAGCGCCATATAGAGCCTATATACTGCCATATAATAGGGTTAGTAATAGCGCCATATAGAGCCTATATACTGCTGTATAATATAACAGGGTTAGTAATAGCGCCATATAGAGCCTATATACTGCCGTATAATATAATAGGGTTAGTAATAGCGCCATATAGAGCCTATATACTGCCGTATAATATAATAGGGTTAGTAATAGCGCCATATAGAGCCTATATACTGCCGTATAATATAATAGGGTTAGTAATAGCGCCATATAGAGCCTATATACTGCCATATAATAGGGTTAGTAATAGCGCCATATAGAGCCTATATACTGCCGTATAATATAATAGGGTTAGTAATAGCGCCATATAGAGCCTATATACTGCCGTATAATATAATAGGGTTAGTAATAGCGCCATATAGAGCCTATACACTGCCGTATAATATAATAGGGTTAGTAATAGCACCATATAGAGCCTATATACTGCCATATAATATAATAGGGTTAGTAATAGCGCCATATAGAGCCTATATACTGCCGTATAATATAATAGGGTTAGTAATAGCGCCATATAGAGCCTATATACTGCCGTATAATATAATAGGGTTAGTAATAGCGCCATATAGAGCCTATATACTGCCATATAATAGGGTTAGTAATAGCGCCATATAGAGCCTATATACTGCCGTATAATATAATAGGGTTAGTAATAGCGCCATATAGAGCCTATATACTGCCGTATAATATAATAGGGTTAGTAATAGCGCCATATAGAGCCTATATACTGCCGTATAATATAATAGGGTTAGTAATAGCGCCATATAGAGCCTATATACTGCCATATAATAGGGTTAGTAATAGCGCCATATAGAGTCTATATACTGCCGTATAATATAATAGGGTTAGTAATAGCGCCATATAGAGCCTATATACTGCCATATAATATAATAGGGTTAGTAATAGCGCCATATAGAGCCTATATACTGCTGTATAATATAATAGGGTTAGTAATAGCGCCATATAGAGCCTATATACTGCTGTATAATATAATAGGGTTAGTAATAGCGCCATATAGAGCCTATATACTGCCATATAATAGGATTAGTAATAGTGCCATATAGAGCCTATATACTGCCATATAATAGGGTTAGTAATAGCGCCATATAGAGCCTATATACTGCCGTATAATATAATAGGGTTAGTAATAGCGCCATATAGAGCCTATATACTGCCGTATAATATAATAGGGTTAGTAATAGCACATATAGAGCCTATATACTGCTGTATAATATAATAGGGTTAGTAATAGCACCATATAGAGCCTATATACTGCCATATAATAGGGTTAGTAATAGCACCATATAGAGCCTATATACTGCCGTATAATATAATAGGGTTAGTAATAGCGCCATATAGAGCCTATATACTGCCATATAATATAATAGGGTTAGTAATAGCGCCATATAGAGCTTATATACTGCCGTATAATATAATAGGGTTAGTAATAGCGCCATATAGAGCCTATATACTGCCGTATAATATAATAGGGTTAGTAATAGCGCCATATAGAGCCTATATACTGCTGTATAATATAATAGGGTTAGTAATAGCACCATATAGAGCCTATATACTGCCGTATAATATAATAGGGTTAGTAATAGCGCCATATAGAGCCTATATACTGCCATATAATAGGATTAGTAATAGTGCCATATAGAGCCTATATACTGCCATATAATAGGGTTAGTAATAGCGCCATATAGAGCCTATATACTGCCGTATAATATAATAGGGTTAGTAATAGCACATATAGAGCCTATATACTGCCGTATAATATAATAGGGTTAGTAATAGCGCCATATAGAGCCTATATACTGCCATATAATATAATAGGGTTAGTAATAGCGCCATATAGAGCCTATATACTGCCATATAATAGGGTTAGTAATAGCGCCATATAGAGCCTATATACTGCCATATAATATAATAGGGTTAGTAATAGCGCCATATAGAGCCTATATACTGCCGTATAATATAATAGGGTTAGTAATAGCGCCATATAGAGCCTATATACTGCCATATAATAGGATTAGTAATAGCGCCATATAGAGCCTATATACTGCTGTATAATATAACAGGGTTAGTAATAGCGCCATATAGAGCCTATATACTGCCGTATAATATAATAGGGTTAGTAATAGCGCCATATAGAGCCTATATACTGCCGTATAATATAATAGGGTTAGTAATAGCACATATAGAGCCTATATACTGCTGTATAATATAATAGGGTTAGTAATAGCACCATATAGAGCCTATATACTGCCATATAATAGGGTTAGTAATAGCACCATATAGAGCCTATATACTGCCGTATAATATAATAGGGTTAGTAATAGCGCCATATAAAGCCTATATACTGCCATATAATATAATAGGGTTAGTAATAGCGCCATATAGAGCCTATATACTGCCGTATAATATAATAGGGTTAGTAATAGCGCCATATAGAGCCTATATACTGCCGTATAATATAATAGGGTTAGTAATAGCGCCATATAGAGCCTATATACTGCTGTATAATATAATAGGGTTAGTAATAGCACCATATAGAGCCTATATACTGCCGTATAATATAATAGGGTTAGTAATAGCGCCATATAGAGCCTATATACTGCCGTATAATATAATAGGGTTAGTAATAGCGCCATATAGAGCCTATATACTGCCGTATAATATAATAGGGTTAGTAATAGCGCCATATAGAGCCTATATACTGCTGTATAATATAATAGGGTTAGTAATAGCACCATATAGAGCCTATATACTGCCGTATAATATAATAGGGTTAGTAATAGTGCCATATAGAGCCTATATACTGCCATATAATAGGATTAGTAATAGTGCCATATAGAGCCTATATACTGCCATATAATAGGGTTAGTAATAGCGCCATATAGAGCCTATATACTGCCGTATAATATAATAGGGTTAGTAATAGCACATATAGAGCCTATATACTGCCGTATAATATAATAGGGTTAGTAATAGCGCCATATAGAGCCTATATACTGCCCTATAATATAATAGGGTTAGTAATAGCACATATAGAGCCTATATACTGCTGTATAATATAATAGGGTTAGTAATAGCACCATATAGAGCCTATATACTGCCATATAATAGGGTTAGTAATAGCACCATATAGAGCCTATATACTCCCGTATAATATAATAGGGTTAGTAATAGCGCCATATAGAGCCTATATACTGCCGTATAATATAATAGGGTTAGTAATAGCGCCATATAGAGCCTATATACTGCCATATAATATAATAGGGTTAGTAATAGCACCATATAGAGCCTATATACTGCCATATAATAGGATTAGTAATAGCGCCATATAGAGCCTATATACTGCCGTATAATATAATAGGGTTAGTAATAGCGCCATATAGAGCCTATATACTGCCATATAATATAATAGGGTTAGTAATAGCACATATAGAGCCTATATACTGCCGTATAATATAATAGGGTTAGTAATAGCACCATATAGAGCCTATATACTGCTGTATAATATAACAGGGTTAGTAATAGCACCATATAGAGCCTATATTCTGCCGTATAATATAATAGGGTTAGTAATAGCGCCATATAGAGCCTATATACTGCCATATAATATAATAGGGTTAGTAATAGCGCCATATAGAGCCTATATACTGCCGTATAATATAATAGGGTTAGTAATAGCACATATAGAGCCTATATACTGCCATATAACAGGGTTAGTAATAGCGCCATATAGAGCCTATATACTGCCGTATAATATGATAATCTGTAATATAGAATATATCTTGATAATAATGATCTGCCTAACATTCCAGAAATATAAGTGGTAGTGACATCACCGTGTCCATACTTGGGCAGGAAACTCACGTCCTTGTCTCCGCCCCTTTGACTAGTGATGAAATATAATCTGGCATTACTTTTAGAATAAAACATTCCTCAGACTCAGGTCATGAACAAGTTAAGAGAAATATTCGGCTAATCCTATTGAGGGTCTCATGTTTGTCTCCACTTACAAAACCTGAGACTGTAATGGTGTCCACGGGAGGTCACAAAGACACTAATCCCGTGACAGCTGTGATAGTGGAAGGATCCAAAATAATAGGGCCCCGGGGAATGGGAAGGACCATTAGTAGAGCCAGGCCAATGGCTTGTGTATATGCAATATATATATATATATATATATATATATATATATATATATATAGTATAAAAATATATAGGACTTAGGGTTCAAGGCCCCATAGCGACTCTGCACTCCCTATAGTTACATCCCTCTGGTGATATCAACTAACCTATCTATCTGCAGGGCTGGGGTGATATGCTGGTTCTGGTGACAGTAACCTATCTATCTGCAGGAATAGGGTGATATGCTGGTTCTGGTGACAGTAACCTATCTATCTGCAGGGCTGGGGTGATATGCTGGTTCTGGTGACAGTAACCTATCTATCTGCAGGGCTGGGGTGATATGCTGGTTCTGGTGACAGTAACCTATCTATCTGCAGGACTGGGGTGATATGCTGGGTCTGGTGAGAGAAACCTATCTATCTGCAGGGCTGGGGTGATATGCTGGTTCTGGTGACAGTAACCTATCTATCTGCAGGGCTGGGGTGATGTGCTGGTTCTGGTGACAGTAACCTATCTATCTGCAGGGCTGGGGTGATATGCTGGTTCTGGTGACAGTAACCTATCTATCTGCAGGGCTGGGGTGATATGCTGGTTCTGGTGACAGTAACCTATCTATCTGCAGGGCTGGAGTGATATGTTGGTTCTGGTGACAGTAACCTATCTATCTGCAGGGCTGGGGTGATATGCTGGTTCTGGTGACAGTAACCTATCTATCTGCAGGGCTGGGGTGATATGCTGGTTCTGGTGACAGTAACCTATCTATCTGCAGGACTGGGGTGATATGCTGGGTCTGGTGAGAGAAACCTATCTATCTGCAGGACTGGGGTGATATGCTGGGGTCTGGTGACAGTAACCTATCTATCTGCAGGGCTGGGGTGATATGCTGGTTGTGGTGACAGTAACCTATCTATCTGCAGGGCTGGGGTGATATGCTGGTTCTGGTGACAGTAACCTATCTATCTGCAGGACTGGGGTGATATGCTGGGGTCTGGTGACAGTAACCTATCTATCTGCAGGGCTGGGGTGATATGCTGGTTGTGGTGACAGTAACCTATCTATCTGCAGGGCTGGGGTGATATACTGGTTCTGGTGACAGTATCCTATCTATCTGCAGGGCTGGGGTGATATGCTGGTTCTGGTGACAGTAACCTATCTATCTGCAGGGCTGGGGTGATATGCTGGTTCTGGTGACAGTAACCTATCTATCTGCAGGACTGGGGTGATATGCTGGTTCTGGTGACAGTAACCTATCTATCTGCAGGGCTGGGGTGATATGCTGGTTCTGGTGACAGTAACCTATCTATCTGCAGGGCTGGGGTGATATGCTGGGTCTGGTGGCAGTAACCTATCTATCTGCAGGGCTGGGGTGATGTGCTGGTTCTGGTGACAGTAACCTATCTATCTGCAGGGCTGGGGTGATATGCTGGGTCTGGTGGCAGTAACCTATCTATCTGCAGGGCTGGGGTGATATGCTGGTTCTGCTGACAGTAACCTATCTATCTGCAGGGCTGGGGTGATATGCTGGTTCTGGTGACAGTAACCTATCTATCTGCAGGACTGGGGTGATGTGCTGGTTCTGGTGACAGTAACCTATCTATCTGCAGGGCTGGGGTGATATGCTGGGTCTGGTGACAGTAACCTATCTATCTGCAGGGCTGGGGTGATGTGCTGGTTCTGGTGACAGTAACCTATCTATCTGCAGGGCTGGGGGGATATGCTGGTCCTGGTGACAGTAACCTATCTATCTGCAGGGCTGGGGTGATATGCTGGTTCTGGTGACAGTAACCTATCTATCTGCAGGGCTGGGGTGATATACTGGTTCTGGTGACAGTAACCTATCTATCTGCAGGGCTGGGGTGATGTGCTGGTTCTGGTGACAGTAACCTATCTATCTGCAGGGCTGGGGGGATATGCTGGTCCTGGTGACAGTAACCTATCTATCTGCAGGGCTGGGGTGATATGCTGGGTCTGGTGACAGTAACCTATCTATCTGCAGGGCTGGGGTGATATGCTGGTTCTGGTGACAGTAACCTATCTATCTGCAGGGCTGGGGTGATATGCTGGTTCTGGTGACATTAAATACATAATTAAAGTGACAGTGTAAGTCACCAGTATATAACTGATGCCCTGGAATTATATCACAGAGAATACCCGCAGTGTCTAATACAGTCAGTCGTGTCATCTCCTTTAAGGCAGCGGTAGGTTTCTGTGCATATGTGATGATTTATACATATATCAGACACCTTTATGTACTTGTTATTTAAGGAATGGCTTATTGTTTAGATATTCTATATATGGCTGCCTATACTGTATATAATCTATAGGTATTCTGCATACAGCTGCCTATAATGGAAGAACGTACGACGTCATCAAGAGCTCCTACACCGGAAACCAGTGCAGTGTGAAGGTGAATGGGAAAAGGACAGCATACTTCCAACAGGCCCGAGGGGTCAGACAAGGCTGTAGCCTGAGCCCAACGCTCTTCAACATCTATATCAATGAACTGGCTACAGCCCTGGAGGCCTCACCAACCCCAGGCCTCACCCTGAACAATCGAGAGGTGAAGTTCCTGCTATACGCCGATGACCTCCTACTCCTGGCCCCCACCGAGAAAGACCTCCAAGAAAGCCTGTCAGTGCTGGAAAAATTCAGCACCACATGGGCCCTACCCATCAACCAGAAGAAGACCAAAGTCATGGTATTCCAGAAGAAGGGCCACAATAAAGCCTCCACCACCCCACAATTCACACTGAACGGCTCCACACTGGAGAAAACCAACAGCTACACCGACCTGGGGCTGGAGCTCAGCCAATCAGGAAGCTTCAAAGCAGCAATAGAAACCCTGAAAGCAAAAGCCTGCAGAACCTTCTACGCCATCAGAAGACAACTGTACCACCTCAAACCACCGGTGAGGGTCTGGCTGAAGATATTTGACGCTGTCATCTCCCCGATCCTTCTCTATGGCAGTGAGGTTTGGGGCCCAGCCACCTACCCAGACCAGTCAAGGTGGGATTCCAGCCCAACAGAGAACTTCCACCTGGACTCCATGGACTGTTATACCCCAAATCAGCCCCCCCACTTTACTAGCTTTGGCAATGCCAAATATCCATTCGGACGTACCAATAAAGCCTATTTGATTTGATTAATGTATATAATCTATAGGTATTCTGTATACAGCTGCCTATAATGTATCTAATCTATAGGTACTCTATATACGGCTGCCTATAATGTATATAATCTATAGGTGTTCTGTATACAGCTGCCTATAATGTATCTAATCTATAGGTACTCTATATACGGCTGCCTACAATGTATATAATCTATAGGTATTCTATATACGGCTGCCTATAATGTATATAATCTATAGGTGTTCTGTATACGGATGCCTATAATGTATATAATCTATAGGTGTTCTGTATACGGATGCCTATAATGTATATGATCTATAGGTATTCTGTATACGGCTGCCTACAATGTATATAATCTAAAGTTATTCTATATACAGCTGTCTATAATGTATATAATCTATAGGTATTCTATATACAGCTGCCTATAATGTATATAATCTATAGGTATTCTATATACAGCTGTCTATAATGTATATAATCTATAGGTATTCTGTATACGGCTGCCTATAATGTATATAATTTATAGATATTCTGTATACGGCTGTCTATAATGTATATAATCTATAGGTATTCTGTATATGGCTGCCTATAATGTATATAATCTATAGGTATTCTATAGACAGTTGCCTATAATGTATATAATCTAAAGGTATTCTATATACGGCTGCCTATAATGTATATAATCTATAGGTATTCTACATACAGATGCCTATAATGTATATAATCTATAGGTATTCTATATACGGCTGCCTATAATGTATATAATCTATAGGCACACTATATACGGCTGCCTATAATGTATATAATCTATTGGTATTCTATATACATCTGCCTATAATGTATATAATCTATAGGTATTCTGTATACGGCTGCCTATAATGTATATAATCTATAGGTATTCTATATACGGCTGCCTATAATGTATATAATCTATATGTATTCTACATACAGATGCCTATAATGTATATAATCTATAGGTATTCTATATACGGCTGCCTATAATGTATATAATCTATAGGCACACTATATACGGCTGCCTATAATGTATATAATCTATTGGTATTCTATATACATCTGCCTATAATGTATATAATCTATAGGTATTCTGTATACGGCTGCCTATAATGTATATAATCTATAGGTATTCTGTATACGGCTGCCTATAATGTATATAATCTATAGGTATTCTATATACAGCTGCCTATAATGTATATAATCTATAGGTATTCTATTTACGGATGCCTACAATGTATATAATCTATAGGTACTCTATATACGGCTGCCTATAATGTATATAATCTATAGGTATTCTGTATACGGCTGCCTACAATGTATATAATCTATAGGTATTCTATATACTGCTGCCTATAATGTATATAATCTATAGGTATTCTGTATACGGCTGCCTATAATGTATATAATCTATAGGTATTCTGTATACGGCTGCCTATAATGTATATAATCTATAGGTATTCTATATACGGCTGCCTATAATGTATACAATCTATAGGTATTCTACATACAGATGCCTATAATGTATATAATCTATAGGTATTCTGTATACGGCTGCCTATAATGTATATAATCTATTGGTATTCTATATACAGCTGCCTATAATGTATATAATCTATAGGTATTCTGTATACGGCTGCCTATAATGTATATAATCTATAGGTATTCTGTATACGGCTGCCTACAATGTATATAATCTATAGGTATTCTGTATACGGCTGTCTATAATGTATATAATCTATAGGTATTCTGTATATGGCTGCCTATAATGTATATAATCTATAGGTATTCTATAGACAGTTGCCTATAATGTATATAATCTATAGGTATTCTATATACGGCTGCCTATAATGTATATAATCTATAGGTATTCTACATACAGATGCCTATAATGTATATAATCTATAGGTATTCTATATACGGCTGCCTATAATGTATATAATCTATAGGTATTCTATATACGGCTGCCTATAATGTATATAATCTATAGGCACACTATATACGGCTGCCTATAATGTATATAATCTATTGGTATTCTATATACGGCTGCCTATAATGTATATAATCTATAGGTATTCTGTATACGGCTGCCTATAATGTATATAATCTATAGGCACTCTATATACGGCTGCCTATAATGTATATAATCTATAGGTATTCTGTATACAGCTGCCTATAATGTATATAATCTATAGGCACACTATATACGGCTGCCTATAATGTATATAATCTATTGGTATTCTATATACGGCTGCCTATAATGTATATAATCTATAGGCACACTATATACGGCTGCCTATAATGTATATAATCTATAGATATTCTATATACAGCTGCCTATAATGTATATAATCTATAGGTATTCTGTATACGGCTGCCTATAATGTATATAATCTATAGGTATTCTATATACAGCTGCCTATAATGTATATAATCTATAGGTATTCTATTTACGGATGCCTACAATGTATATAATCTATAGGTACTCTATATACGGCTGCCTATAATGTATATAATCTATAGGTATTCTGTATACGGCTGCCTACAATGTATATAATCTATAGGTATTCTATATACTGCTGCCTATAATGTATATAATCTATAGGTATTCTGTATACGGCTGCCTATAATGTATATAATCTATAGGTATTCTGTATACGGCTGCCTATAATGTATATAATCTATAGGTATTCTGTATACGGCTGCCTACAATGTATATAATCTATAGGTATTCTATATACTGCTGCCTATAATGTATATAATCTATAGGTATTCTGTATACGGCTGCCTATAATGTATATAATCTATAGGCACTCTATATCCGGCTGCCTATAATGTATATAATCTATAGGTATTCTATATACAGCTGCCTATAATGTATATAATCTATAGGCACACTATATATGGCTGCCTATAATGTATATAATCTATAGGTATTCTATATACAGCTGCCTACAATGTATATAATCTATAGGTATTCTATATACAGCTGCCTATAATGTATATAATCTATAGGTATTCTGTATACTGCTGCCTATAATGTATATAATCTATAGGTATTCTGTATACTGTTGCCTATAATGTATATAATCTATAGGTATTCTGTATACGGCTGCCTATAATGTATATAATCTATAGGTATTCTGTATACGGCTGCCTATAATGTATATAATCTATATGTATTCTGTATACGGCTGCCTATAATGTATATAATCTATAGGTATTCTACATACAGATGCCTATAATGTATATAATCTATAGGTATTCTGTATACGGATGCCTATAATGTATATAATCTATAGGTATTCTGTATACGGATGCCTATAATGTATATAATCTATAGGTATTCTACATACGGATGCCTATAATGTATATAATCTATAGGTATTCTATATACGGCTGCCTATAATGTATATAATCTATAGGTATTCTACATACAGATGCCTATAATGTATATAATCTATAGGTATTCTGTATACGGCTGCCTATAATGTATATAATCTATAGGTATTCTACATACAGCAGCCTATAATGTATATAATCTATAGGTATTCTGTATACGGCTGCCTACAATGTATATAATTTATAGGTATTCTATGAGTCTTATTTGGGGCCTGACATTGTTACGGAGCCCCTGTGTATATTGTAGCGTATACTATTTGGCACCTGTATACAATATACTTATATGCTGTTTCTATATTGTGGTCATCAGTTGTGGCTTTCCTTGGCCTCAGACCCCTCCCCTTTGTCTATTTGTACCCGGGGGCCACGTCTCCGACATATTGCTAGGGCCGCAGAAGACAATCCCATAAGGAGCCGATCACTAGGGTCTGTTACTTATGACCTAGTAGATCTTCCGTCCCCTCCCCCGCAGCGCCCCGGCAGCCCTGGACACAGGATAATGGTAAACTCACCAATTGGCATGAAGGGCTGCGAGGGCTGACTGGGGCGGGACATGCCGATGGCGTTCACCGCATAGATCCTCATCTCGTAGACCACGCCTTCAATCATCCGCTTAGACTCGTAGCTCAACTCCTTCACCAGGTCGTAGTTCAGGCGCATCCACCGGTAACTCTTCTTCTTCTTCCTCTCCAGAATGTAACCTGAGGGGTCAAAGAGGCAAAGAAGGGTTAAAAATGTCACAGCCTCAAATACCCAGAGGGCAATTAGGGAGTCGAATACAAGGGGACAGTTCCAAGGGGGCCCCTTTGATGACCCCGTCCCTTCTGAAGGATGATGATGATGGATCAAGAGGAGCGGTGACCATCAGTACAGATGGCCACCATCACTGGATACCGACCAATGAGCAGTGAGTATATTGCTGAGTACTCACCTCTCTCTGCACCATTTCTGCTACTAGTGTTACAGTGATGTGCGGGGGGAATAGAGAAGGGGGCGCAGGGGGTCTAATAATGAGAACCATACTCACCACTCACTCCCTGGTCGCTGTACAGTGTGAGATTTAGGGAGGCATTATACTACAGGGGTAACAGTGGAGCACTATACCATGTGGGGAACATTATACTACAGGGGTAACAGTGGAGCACTATACCATGTGGGGAACATTATACTACAGAGGTAACAATGGAGCATTATACCATGTGGGGAGCATTATACTACAGAGGTAACAATGGAGCACTATGCCATGTGGGGATCATTATACTACAGAGGTAACAATGGAGCACTATACCATGTGGGGAACATTATACTACAGGGGTAACAGTGGAGCACTATACCATGTGGGGAACATTATACTACAGAGGTAACAATGGAGCACTATACCATGTGGGGGCATTATACTACAGAGGTAACAATGGAGCATTATACCATGTGGGGAACATTATACTACAGAGGTAACAATGGAGCATTATACCATGTGGGGAGCATTATACTACAGAAATAACAATGGAGCACTATGCCATGTGGGGATCATTATACTACAGAGGTAACAATGGAGCACTATACCATGTGGGGAACATTATACTACAGGGGTAACAGTGGAGCACTATACCATGTGGGGAACATTATACTACAGAGGTAACAATGGAGCACTATACCATGTGGGGGCATTATACTACAGAGGTAACAATGGAGCATTATACCATGTGGGGAGCATTATACTACAGAGGTAACAATGGAGCACTATGCCATGTGGGGATCATTATACTACAGAGGTAACAATGGAGCACAATACCATGTGGGGAACATTATACTACAGGGGTAACAGTGGAGCACTATACCATGTGGGGAACATTATACTACAGGGGTAACAATGGAGCACTATGCCATGTGGGGAGCATTATACTACAGAGGTAACAATGGAGCACTATACCATGTGGGGAACATTATACTACAGGGGTAACAATGGAGCACTATACCATGTGGGGGCATTATACTACAGCGATAACAATGTTGCACTATACCATGTGGGGAACATTATACTACAGGGGTAACAATGGAGCACTATACCATGTGGGGGTATTATACTACAGGGGTAACAATGGAGCACTATACCATGTGGGGAACATTATACTACAGGGGTAACAGTGGAGCAATATGCCATGTGGGAGACATTATACTACAGGGGTAACAGTGGAGCACTATAGCATGTGGGGGCATTATACTACAGGGGTAACAATGGAGCACTATACCATGTGGGGGTATTATACTACTGGGGTAACAATGGAGCACTATACCATGTGGGGGTATTATACTACAGAGGTAACAATGGAGCACTATACCATGTGGGGGTATTATACTACAGAGGTAACAATGGAGCACTATACCATGTGGGGGCATTATACTACAGGGGTAACAATGGAGCACTATACCATGTGGGGAACATTATACTACGGGGGTAACAATGGAGCACTATACCATGTGGGGAACATTATACTACAGGGGTAACAATGGAGCACTATACCATGTGGGGGCATTATACTACGGGGGTAACAGTGGAGCAATATGCCATGTGGGGAACATTATACTACAGGGGTAACAATGGAGCACTATACTATGTGGGGAGCATTATACTACAGGGGTAACAATGGAGCACTATACCATGTGGGGGCATTATACTACAGAGGTAACAATGGAGCACTATACCACGTGGGGAGCATTATACTACAGAGGTAACAATGGAGCACTATACCATGTGGGGGTATTATACTACAGAGGTAACAATGGAGCACTATACCATATGGGGGCATTATACTACAGAGGTAACAATGGAGCACTATACCATGTGGGGGCATTATACTACAGGGGTAACAATGGAGCACTATACCATGTGGGGGTATTATACTACAGAGGTAACAATGGAGCACTATACCATATGGGGGCATTATACTACAGGGGTAACAATGGAGCACTATACCATGTGGGCGCATTATACTACAGGGGTAACAATGGAGCACTATACCATGTGGGGGTATTATACTACAGGGGTAACAATGGAGCACTATACCATGTGGGGAACATTATACTACAGGGGTAACAGTGGAGCAATATGCCATGTGGGAGACATTATACTACAGGGGTAACAGTGGAGCACTATAGCATGTAGGGGCATTATACTACAGGGGTAACAATGGAGCACTATACCATGTGGGGGTATTATACTACTGGGGTAACAATGGAGCACTATACCATGTGGGGGTATTATACTACAGAGGTAACAATGGAGCACTATACCATGTGGGGGTATTATACTACAGAGGTAACAATGGAGCACTATACCATGTGGGGGCATTATACTACAGGGGTAACAATGGAGCACTATACCATGTGGGGAACATTATACTACGGGGGTAACAATGGAGCACTATACCATGTGGGGAACATTATACTACAGGGGTAACAATGGAGCACTATACCATGTGGGGGCATTATACTACGGGGGTAACAGTGGAGCAATATGCCATGTGGGGAACATTATACTACAGGGGTAACAATGGAGCACTATACTATGTGGGGAGCATTATACTACAGGGGTAACAATGGAGCACTATACCATGTGGGGGCATTATACTACAGAGGTAACAATGGAGCACTATACCACGTGGGGAGCATTATACTACAGAGGTAACAATGGAGCACTATACCATGTGGGGGTATTATACTACAGAGGTAACAATGGAGCACTATACCATATGGGGGCATTATACTACAGAGGTAACAATGGAGCACTATACCATGTGGGGGCATTATACTACAGGGGTAACAATGGAGCACTATACCATGTGGGCGCATTATACTACAGGGGTAACAATGGAGCACTATACCATGTGGGGTTATTATACTACAGAAGTAACAATGGAGCACTATACCATGTGGGGGTATTATACTACTGGGGTAACAATGGAGCACTATACCATTTGGGGGTATTATACTACAGAGGTAACAATGGAGCACTATACCATGTGGGGGCATTATACTACAGGGGTAACAATGGAGCACTATACCATGTGGGGGCATTATACTACATAGGTAACAATGGAGCACTATACCATGTGGGGGCATTATACTACAGAGGTAACAGTGGAGCACTATACCATGTGGGGGTATTATACTACAGGGGTAACAATGGAGCACTATACCATGTGGGGGCATTATACTACAGGGGTAACAATGGAGCACTATACCATGTGGGGGCATTATACTACAGGGGTAACAATGGAGCACTATACCATGTGGGGGCATTATACTACAGAGGTAACAATGGAGCACTATACCATGTGGGGGCATTATACTACAGGGGTAACAATGGAGCACTATACCATGTGGGGGCATTATACTATAGAGGTAACAATGGAGCACTATACCATGTGGGGGCATTATACTACAGGGGTAACAATGGAGCACTATACCATGTGGGGGTATTATACTACAGGGGTAACAATGGAGCACTATACCATGTGGGGGCATTATACTACAGAGGTAACAATGGAGCACTATACCATGTGGGGGCATTATACTACAGGGGTAACAATGGAGCACTATACCATGTGGGGGCATTATACTACAGAGGTAACAATGGAGCACTATACCATGTGGGGGCATTATACTACAGAGGTAACAATGGAGCACTATACCATGTGGGGGCATTATACTACAGGGGTAACAATGGAGCACTATACCATGTGGGGGCATTATACTATAGAGGTAACAATAGAGCACTATACCATGTGGGGGCATTATACTACAGAGGTAACAATGGAGCACTATACCATGTGGGGGTATTATACTACTGGGGTAACAATGGAGCACTATACCACGTGGGGAGCATTATACTACAGAGTTAACAATGGAGCACTATACCATGTGGGGGTATTATACTACAGAGGTAACAATGGATCACTAAACCATGTGGGGGCATTATACTACAGTGGTATCAATGGAGCACTATACCATGTGGGGGCATTATACTACAGAGGTAACAATGGAGCACTATACCATGTGGGGGTATTATACTACTGGGGTAACAATGGAGCACTATACCACGTGGGGAGCATTATACTACAGAGGTAACAGTGGAGCACTATACCATGTGGGGAACATTATACTACTGGGGTAACAATGGAGCACTATACCACGTGGGGAGCATTATACTACATAGGTAACAATGGAGCACTATACCATGTGGGGGTATTATACTACAGAGGTAACAATGGAGCACTATACCATGTGGGGGCATTATACTACAGAGGTAACAATGGAGCACTATACCACGTGGGGAGCATTATACTACAGAGGTAACAATGGAGCACTATACCATGTGGGGTTATTATACTACAGAAGTAACAATGGAGCACTATACCATGTGGGGGTATTATACTACTGGGGTAACAATGGAGCACTATACCATTTGGGGGTATTATACTACAGAGGTAACAATGGAGCACTATACCATGTGGGGGCATTATACTACAGGGGTAACAATGGAGCACTATACCATGTGGGGGCATTATACTACAGAGGTAACAATGGAGCACTATACCATGTGGGGGCATTATACTACAGAGGTAACAATGGAGCACTATACCATGTGGGGGCATTATACTACAGAGGTAACAGTGGAGCACTATACCATGTGGGGGTATTATACTACAGGGGTAACAATGGAGCACTATACCATGTGGGGGCATTATACTACAGGGGTAACAATGGAGCACTATACCATGTGGGGGCATTATACAACAGGGGTAACAATGGAGCACTATACCATGTGGGGGCATTATACTACAGAGGTAACAATGGAGCACTATACCATGTGGGGGTATTATAATACAGAGGTAACAATGGAGCACTATACCATGTGGGGGCATTATACTATAGAGGTAACAATGGAGCACTATACCATGTGGGGGCATTATACTACAGAGGTAACAATGGAGCACTATACCATGTGGGGGTATTATACTACTGGGGTAACAATGGAGCACTATACCACGTGGGGAGCATTATACTACAGAGGTAACAATGGAGCACTATACCATGTGGGGGTATTATACTACAGAGGTAACAATGGATCACTAAACCATGTGGGGGCATTATACTACAGTGGTAACAATGGAGTACTAAACCATGTGGGGGCATTATACTACAGAGGTAACAATGGAGCACTATACCATGTGGGGGCATTATACTACAGAGGTAACAATGGAGCACTATACCATGTGGGGGCATTATACTACAGGGGTAACAATGGAGCACTATACCATGTGGGGGCATTATACTACAGGGGTAACAATGGAGCACTATACCATGTGGGAGCATTATACTACAGAGGTAACAATGGAGCACTATACCATGTGGGGGCATTATACTACAGAGGTAACAATGGAGCACTATACCACGTGGGGGTATTATACTACTGGGGTAACAATGGAGCACTATACCACGTGGGGAGCATTATACTACAGAGGTAACAATGGAGCACTATACCATGTGGGGGTATTATACTACAGAGGTAACAATGGATCACTAAACCATGTGGGGGCATTATACTACAGTGGTAACAATGGAGTACTAAACCATGTGGGGGTATTATACTACAGAGGTAACAATGGAGCACTATACCATGTGGGGGTATTATACTACAGGGGTAACAATGGAGCACTATACCATGTGGGCGCATTATACTACAGGGGTAACAATGGAGCACTATACCATGTGGGGGTATTATACTACAGAAGTAACAATGGAGCACTATACCATGTGGGGGCATTATACTACAGGGGTAACAATGGAGCACTATACCATGTGGGGGTATTATACTACAGGGGTAACAATGGAGCACTATACCATGTGGGGGTATTATACTACAGGGGTAACAATGGAGCACTATACCATGTGGGGGCATTATACTACAGAGGTAACAATGGAGCACTATACCATGTGGGGGCATTATACTACAGGGGTAACAATGGAGCACTATACCATGTGGGCGCATTATACTACAGGGGTAACAATGGAGCACTATACCATGTGGGGGTATTATACTACAGAAGTAACAATGGAGCACTATACCATGTGGGGGCATTATACTACAGAGGTAACAATGGAGCACTATACCATGTGGGGGTATTATACTACTGGGGTAACAATGGAGCACTATACCACGTGGGGAGCATTATACTACATAGGTAACAATGGAGCACTATACCATGTGGGGGTATTATACTACAGAGGTAACAATGGAGCACTATACCATGTGGGGGCATTATACTACAGAGGTAACAATGGAGCACTATACCATGTGGGGGCATTATACTACAGGGGTAACAATGGAGCACTATACCATGTGGGCGCATTATACTACAGGGGTAACAATGGAGCACTATACCATGTGGGGGTATTATACTACTGGGGTAACAATGGAGCACTATACCATGTGGGGGTATTATACTACAGAGGTAACAATGGAGCACTATACCATGTGGGGGCATTATACTACGGGGGTAACAGTGGAGCAATATGCCATGTGGGGAACATTATACTACAGGGGTAACAATGGAGCACTATACCATGTGGGGGTATTATAATACAGAGGTAACAATGGAGCACTATACCATGTGGGGAACATTATACTACAGGGGTAACAATGGAACACTATACCATGTGGGGGCATTATACTACTGGGGTAACAATGGAGCACTATACCACGTGGGGAGCATTACACTACATAGGTAACAATGGAGCACTATACCATGTGGGGGTATTATACTACAGAGGTAACAATGGAGCACTATACCATGTGGGGGCATTATACTACAGGGGTAACAATGGAGCACTATACCATGTGGGCGCATTATACTACAGGGGTAACAATGGAGCACTATACCATGTGGGGTTATTATACTACAGAAGTAACAATGGAGCACTATACCATGTGGGGGTATTATACTACTGGGGTAACAATGGAGCACTATACCATGTGGGGGCATTATACTACAGGGGTAACAATGGAGCACTATACCATGTGGGGGCGTTATACTACATAGGTAACAATGGAGCACTATACCATGTGGGGGCATTATACTACAGAGGTAACAGTGGAGCACTATACCATGTGGGGGTATTATACTACAGAGGTAACAATGGAGCACTATACCACGTGGGGAGCATTATACTACAGGGGTAACAATGGAGCACTATACCATGTGGGGGCATTATACTACAGGGGTAACAATGGAGCACTATACCATGTGGGGGCATTATACTACAGAGGTAACAATGGAGCACTATACCATGTGGGGGCATTATACTACAGGGGTAACAATGGAGCACTATACCATGTGGGGGCATTATACTACAGAGGTAACAATGGAGCACTATACCATGTGGGGGCATTATACTACAGAGGTAACAATGGAGCACTATACCATGTGGGGGTATTATACTACAGAGGTAACAATGGATCACTAAACCATGTGGGGGCATTATACTACAGAGGTAACAATGGAGCACTATACCATGTGGGGGCATTATACTACAGGGGTAACAATGGAGCACTATACCATGTGGGGGCATTATACTACAGGGGTAACAATGGAGCACTATACCATGTGGGCGCATTATACTACAGGGGTAACAATGGAGCACTATACCATGTGGGGGTATTATACTACAGAAGTAACAATGGAGCACTATACCATGTGGGGGTATTATACTACTGGGGTAACAATGGAGCACTATACCACGTGGGGAGCATTATACTACATAGGTAACAATGGAGCACTATACCATGTGGGGGTATTATACTACAGAGGTAACAATGGATCACTAAACCATGTGGGGGCATTATACTACAGTGGTAACAATGGAGTACTAAACCATGTGGGGGTATTATACTACAGAGGTAACAATGGAGCACTATACCATGTGGGGGTATTATACTACAGGGGTAACAATGGAGCACTATACCATGTGGGCGCATTATACTACAGGGGTAACAATGGAGCACTATATCATGTGGGGGCATTATACTACAGAGGTAACAATGGAGCACTATACCATGTGGGGGTATTAAACTACAGAAGTAACAATGGAGCACTATACCATGTGGGGGCATTATACTACTGGGGTAACAATGGAGCACTATACCACGTGGGGAGCATTATACTACATAGGTAACAATGGAGCACTATACCATGTGGGGGTATTATACTACAGAGGTAACAATGGAGCACTATACCATGTGGGGGCATTATACTACAGAGGTAACAATGGAGCACTATACCATGTGGGGGCATTATACTACAGGGGTAACAATGGAGCACTATACCATGTGGGCGCATTATACTACAGGGGTAACAATGGAGCACTATACCATGTGGGGTTATTATACTACAGAAGTAACAATGGAGCACTATACCATGTGGGGGTATTATACTACTGGGGTAACAATGGAGCACTATACCATGTGGGGGTATTATACTACAGAGGTAACAATGGAGCACTATACCATGTGGGGGCATTATACTACAGGGGTAACAATGGAGCACTATACCATGTGGGGGCATTATACTACATAGGTAACAATGGAGCACTATACCATGTGGGGGCATTATACTACAGAGGTAACAGTGGAGCACTATACCATGTGGGGGTATTATACTACAGAGGTAACAATGGAGCACTATACCATGTGGGGGCATTATACTACAGGGGTAACAATGGAGCACTATACCATGTGGGCGCATTATACTACAGGGGTAACAATGGAGCACTATACCATGTGGGGGTATTATACTACAGAGGTAACAATGGAGCACTATACCATGTGGGGGCATTATACTACAGAGGTAACAATGGAGCACTATACCATGTGGGGGCATTATACTACAGGGGTAACAATGGAGCACTATACCATGTGGGCGCATTATACTACAGGGGTAACAATGGAGCACTATACCATGTGGGGTTATTATACTACAGAAGTAACAATGGAGCACTATACCATGTGGGGGCATTATACTACAGGGGTAACAATGGAGCACTATACCATGTGGGGGCATTATACTACAGGGGTAACAATGGAGCACTATACCATGTGGGGGTATTATACTACAGAAGTAACAATGGAGCACTATACCATGTGGGGGTATTATACTACAGGGGTAACAATGGAGCACTATACCATGTGGGGGCATTATACTACTG
>NC_134271.1:590885-623946 GCF_031893055.1 Leptodactylus fuscus | reverse complement strand
TTGAACACAGGCGCTCAGTAGAATATAGTCCCCTGGATAATCCCTTTAAGTGTAAGGGACTGAGCTTGCAGTACCTGTACTGGCCACTACACGGTGTTTGGAGCTGTGCATTGTACTGACTGCAGGGGGTGTCGGGAGTGGGACCCTGCTGATCAGCTAGTAAATGGTGCTAGTCCTGGTAGTGCGGCCCCTTAACCCCTTGTGTTACCCGGCAGGTGAAGCCGTGGCCTGGATCTTACCCTTCACATCGGGGGGCTTCCTGTACATAGCGCTGGTGAATGTACTGCCCGACCTTCTGGAGGAGAAGAACACACGGTAAGCCTGGTGGCATCTAGTCGCTGACTAACTCTGTCTTCTAACATCTGACACTTCTTGGCTAGAGAGAGGACGACTGAGTGTGAACAGCGGCGAGGGATGGATGGGGATTACATTGCTTTAAAGGGGTTGTTCAGTTCTGCACAGGTCATCAATAAGAGGTCAGTGGGGTCGGACTTGCCCCACCCCCACTGATCAGCAGCTTCTGTTTATATTGCGCAGAGTGTGATGTCATCGCAGTCTCATCTCCTCTCTTCTATAGCACAAGGCTGTAATTCCATTGTGTGGCCTCTTCGCACAGCTGATCAGCGGGGGTGCTGGGTGTTACTATTATCTGTATGATATTGAGAATGGATCACCAATAAAGCAGAACTGGACAATCCCTTTAAGAACATTAGCATTGCCGCCATTAGTCCTGGGCTCTCCTTGTGCACAGCAGGCTACTAGTTAGCCAGGTGAGAGGTCGGTCTAGTGGGGGGAGGGGGTGACTGTCGGATGGCGCCAGGTGCGGGATGTAACTCTGCTGTCTCTGTAGTGCCCCCTATTGGAGGTAGGTAACCCATAAGTCATTGTCTGACCGCAGGAGGAATAGAACGGCCGCTGCCCCCAGGCTCATGTTCCTTTGGCTATAACCCTTAGGATTCCTGGCAGTGTCTGGTGGGGGGGGCCTGTACTATACAGTGTACTGAGCTGGAAGCAGACAGGGGAATATATATATAGTACTGTATCTATATATTTATAGTGTGCATACAGCTGGTCAGTGCAGGTGCCGCCTGTCACACCCCACCCATCACATGCTCCCGGCCTGTACTATACAGTGTACTGAGCTGGAAGCAGACAGGGGAATATATATATATAGTACTGTATCTATATATTTATAGTGTGCATACAGCTGGTCAGTGCAGGGGCCGCCTGTCAGACCCCACCCATCACATGCTCCCGGCCTGTACTATACAGTGTACTGAGCTGGAAGCAGACAGGGGAATATATATATATAGTACTGTATCTATATATTTATAGTGTGCATACAGCTGGTCAGTGCAGGGGCCGCCTGTCATACCCCACCCATCACATGCTCCCGGCCTGTACTATACAGTGTACTGAGCTGGAAGCAGACAGGGGAATATATATATAGTACTGTATCTATATATTTATAGTGTGCATACAGCTGGTCAGTGCAGGGGCCGCCTGTCAGACCCCACCCATCACATGCTCCCGGCCTGTACTATACAGTGTACTGACCTGGAAGCAGACAGGGGAATATATATATAGTACTGTATCTATATATTTATAGTGTGCATACAGCTGGTCAGTGCAGGGGCCGCCTGTCAGACCCCACCCATCACATGCTCCCGGCCTGTACTATACAGTGTACTGAGCTGGAAGCAGACAGGGGAATATATATATAGTACTGTATCTATATATTTATAGTGTGCATACAGCTGGTCAGTGCAGGTGCCGCCTGTCACACCCCACCCATCACATGCTCCCGGCCTGTACTATACAGTGTACTGAGCTGGAAGCAGACAGGGGAATATATATATAGTACTGTATCTATATATTTATAGTGTGCATACAGCTGGTCAGTGCAGGGGCCGCCTGTCAGACCCCACCCATCACATGCTCCCGGCCTGTACTATACAGTGTACTGAGCTGGAAGCAGACAGGGGAATATATATATATAGTACTGTATCTATATATTTATAGTGTGCATACAGCTGGTCAGTGCAGGTGCCGCCTGTCACACCCCACCCATCACATGCTCCCGGCCTGTACTATACAGTGTACTGAGCTGGAAGCAGACAGGGGAATATATATATTGTACTGTATCTATATATTTATAGTGTGCATACAGCTGGTCAGTGCAGGTGCCGCCTGTCACACCCCACCCATCACATGCTCCCGGCCTGTACTATACAGTGTACTGAGCTGGAAGCAGACAGGGGAATATATATATAGTACTGTATCTATATATTTATAGTGTGCATACAGCTGGTCAGTGCAGGGGCCGCCTATCAGACCCCACCCATCACATGCTCCCGGCCTGTACTATACAGTGTACTGAGCTGGAAGCAGACAGGGGAATCCTATTAATATTATAAATGTGAAAGTTTGTGAGTTTGGATGTTTGTGTGTTTGGATGTTCGGATGTTTGTTCCTCAATCACGCAAAACCCGCTCGACCGATTTGGCTGAAATTTTCCACAAACATAGTTAATACACCCGATTGCGCAATAGGCTACTTTTCATCACAATAGCGCACATACGTTTGTGCCAGGACCCCCACAAACCCCAAACTCACACCACCATCTCTGCAATCTCACACACTTTGGACCATAGCAAGTCACAAAATTCCTATTGCCCTCTACAGCCTCGCCCCTAACCCCACACAATCACATATACATAATACTTTAACACTTTGCCCCTCACCTTACCGATACTCCAGGAGGCGCTCTATAACACTCCGGAGCAGCCATGTTTGCCGACCCCCACCACTCTGACAATCCGCGACACCGCCCACCCATGTCAATACCCCTAGGCGGTCTAATAAATGCAAAAAAAAAAGTTTAAAAAAAGTAAAAAAAATATAAAAAAATAAAAAGGATTAAAAATTCAAATCACCCCCCTTTCCCTAGAACACATATAAAAGTAGTTAAAAACTGTGAAACACATATATGTTAGGTATCCTCGCGTCCAAAATCGCCCGCTCTACAAAGCTATACAAATATTTTTCCTGTTCGGTAAACGCCGTAGCGGGAAAAATGGTCAAAAGTGCCAAACCGCCATTTTTTCACTGTTTTGATTCTGATAAAAATTTAAATAAAAAGTGATCAAAGCAATAACATTTCCCGAAAATGGTAGAACTACAAAGTACACCCGGTCCCACAAAAAAAGACGCCCTATACATCCCCGTACACGGACGTATAAAAAAGTTACGGCTGTCAGAATATGGCGACTTTTCAAAAAATAATTTTTTAACAGTTTTGGATTTTTTTTAAGGGGTCAAAATGTAAATAAAACCATATAAATTTGGTATCCCCGGAATCGTAACAAAACACAGAATAGAGGGGACATGTCATTTTGGTTGCACAGTGAACGCCGTAAAACCAAAGCCCGTAAGAAAGTCGCAGAACTGCATTTTTTCTTCAAATCCACCCCATTCTGAATTTTTTCCCTGCTTCCCAGTACATTATATAGAATAAATAATGGTGGCATCATGAAGAAAAATTTGTCCCGCAAAAATAAAGACCTCATATGGCTCTGGGAGTGGAGAAATAAAAAAGTTATGGGGTTTAGAAGGAGGGGAGTCAAAAACGAAAATCAAAAAATGCCATCGGCGGGAAAGGGTTAACTTCAAATCCTTCTGTCCCAAAGTCACTATGTAAAGTTTCTCACAACACCGTATATATAGCGGCTCTAATACAAAGTAACTGCAACACAAAAGTCTCACGGATTCTCTGAATTACAGCGAAAACAAGATACAAACTTACATTTCATATCCCATCCCTTATACACAGTACGAAAACCTTACCCGCGCCTGTATATACACACTGCTACAATCACCGCAGACCAAGTCGCGGGTACCAGCTAGTATATATATATATATATATATATATATATATATATATAGTACTGTATCTATGTATCTATAGTGTGCATACAGCTGGTCAGTGCAGGGGCCGCCTGTCACACCCCACCCATCACATGCTCCCGGGCTGTACAATGACGTGTATGGGGAGTTCACTAGTTGGGGCCCTGGAGCAGAGACTTGTAAAGCCCCAGGGCCATCGATTGACCTATAAGACTCCCCGCAGCGGCTGAGAAGAGAGATTTATTAGAATGTGACCAATCAGTGAGATAAGTTTGTGCCCCCCTGGTGCTCTTGCCCCCCACTCCTGTACTCACGTTGCTCTTCTCCATCTTCTCTCGCAGGAATTCTTTGGTTCAGGTTCTTCTGATCAGTTGTGGGATTGTTGTGATGACGGTTTTGTCCTTGACCGTGGAATGACGGCCGGAGATTGCTCGCCCCGGACACGACCATCCGACATGGGCTACTCGCACAACTGAAGGCCCGGGTGGGGCAGACCCCTGTGTACGATGTCCACCTCTGTACATGTTGCCCCTTCCCCACCTCTGATACCATCAACCTGACCACTAAAGGAGACGTTGCTGAACTCACTTAGGTTGCCCTCCCCCCCCCCTTCTGTTACTATGTGTCACCTATGTCTTCAGTGGAGCCTGCACCCCTTCCCTGTATACCTGCCAGACCTGTTACTATGTGTCACCTATGTCTTCAGCCCCCCCACATTTATACCTGCCGTCTATATATATATATATATATATATATATATATATATGATGTGTAGACGTCCTGTGTACTTCTGCCAGGTGTGCAGGTTCACTGAAGAGCGCGGGTTATCTCTGTCACGTTTTATGCCGTTCTGTTATAATGTTTCTTGTGGTCTCTTCAGAAAGCGATGGGGGGGGGTCTTGTATCTGAGTTCTCAGAGACCACACCCCCCCCCACCCCCACAAGGGACCAGGGCAGCCGCTATGTGACCCCGGTATTCCAGGCTCTCCTTACAGCTGATCGGCGCCTTCTATCCTGGCAGTGTTCAGGCCTTCCTGCTGTCACCACTAGAGGGAGCTCTGTCCATACCGTGCAGACAGCTCCCCCTAGTGGCCCATTGTGAGGACCTTGGCTTTGTTACATCACATGAGCGCCCAGTTCCTCTTGTCATTTATTTGGGGCCCAGACTCCGCCTCCTCATGGGGAACTTCTGGGTTAATTGGTTGTCCTCTCATTTCCGATGGGGATGGATGAAGACACCGATCCTGTCCGGCCTCTAACCCTACAGTGTGGATCCAGATGCTGATGCCAATTGCCCCATGTCAGGGGTAAAATTCAGAATAGACCCCGGATCATCTTACAAAAATCTAGAACCTGGAATATTTCTCTGGAAAGTCGTCCCCGTGGCCCTGTCCTTCTGCGTCCCCGTGGCCCTGTTGTGCAGCTGAGCCCTTGTTCTTGCTCCTCACACTCCCTCGTGTCTGCACGGTGCTCGGACATGTTGGTTTTAGTAGTAGGACTTTGCATTGTCTGTCCCTCTGTTGTACTTCCTGGAAATTCATTAATAGATTAACCATTGAGTGTCACTATTTTGGGGTCTGCCCCTTCACATTGTCCTCTCCGGGCCAGACCCTGTCAGCAAGGGAAATGGTAACAGTCAGTTGTTAATGTATGCAAACATTTCCAGGAGGAATAACAGGAGGTTTAAAGGGATTCTACCATTAAAAAACGATTTTCTGTAGGTAACACGTCGGAGTCACCTTTAGGCTATTCGTCTCCTACCTTTGGAAGTGATCGCCGCCGCGCCATTCATTTGAAATACTGGTTTGTACTGATATGCTAATTAGTTCTCTCGCAGCGATGGGGCGTCCCCATTGCTGCTCGATAACCGACGGCAGCACCGCCTCTATGGTCTTCTGTATCCTCCCCTTCCTTCTTCAGCTTGATGTCGGACGCCTGCGCAGTACGCTCTGTTCGGCGAAGACTTCGAGGAAATGCACGAAATTGCGGTGTCGGCACTATGGCCGCGGGCATGCGCAGTAAAGTTCGCCGAACAGAGCGTACTGCGCAGGCGTCCGACATCAAGCTGAAGAAGGAAGGGGAGGATACAGAAGAAGACAGAGGCGGCGCTGCAGTCGGTTATCGAGCAGCAATGGGGACGCCACCATCGCTGCGAGAGAACTAATTAGCATATCAGTACAAACCAGTATTTCAAACGAATGGCGCAGCGGCGATCACTTCCAAAGGTAGGAGACGAATAGCCTAAAGGTGACTCCGACGTGTTACCTACAGAAAATCGTTTTTAATGGTAGAATCCCTTTAATAGAAGTGTCCGTGTCCGTGACGTCCTCATTATGATTCCACGTATTACGGAATGGCTGTCATAGGTCAATGTGGGAGGAGCGATGGAGGAGGGTCACCCCGCCCCCCTCCCCCCCCCGCGCCCCCGCTATTAGAGATGTACAGACCTCGTTATGGGAAGATTTTAGGAGATTCTTTTGCATGTTCTAAAAATGAATAATAAAGTTTTCTATTTATGATAAAGATAAAAGAATTCTACTATTCCTAGAAATGGCGTCATCTCCTTATTGTGGGGGGGCTCCGGCACAGAACAGTGCGCTGCATTCAGTCCCCCACATGTGCCCCTGGAGGTCAGAGGTCACGGCATTGCTCAGCAGATGATTTTGCAGTTTATTTCTCCTGCAGCGACCACTACTGGTGGAATATGGTATTACAGACACCTGGGGACCATTTTGGGCAGAGCATCAGTTCTCCATGAGGGGTGATGAGTGGGACTATTGGAGCGCATATAATGATGGGGTTCTGGTCTCTTGCCCTGTGGCAGACTTGGCTCCATATTTCGGGCCATGTGCATTATGTAGTGGCTGCTGATAAATCACCTTTAAGTGGCCATGTCAGGGTTAATCTCCCGCCCAGATGAAAGCTGCGACACTTACTAATAAAGTTATGTTTGTTACACGGGGTCCGACATCTGTAGTAAAGGGATAAATGAATGACCAGCAAGAATAATGAGAGACATGGCTCAGACCAAGTTCACACAGGGACAGTCTGAGCAGCTGCGACATGCACCGAACCTCAAACCCCCGCACCCGAATCTCCCCCATTTACCCGCAGCTTTGGAAATCGCAAGAGAAAAGCATAAGGGGGCACCCAAAAGTCCATATGGTCAGGACCACAACGGGGGCCCCCAGCTGTCTGATATATTGGGGTTATCCTCATACATTGGGGTCCGGCTGATATATTGGGGTTATGTTGGTTATTATGTTGGTATGTTTCTATCACACGAACATATATCCTCAGCATCACCCCTGTGTCCAGTCTAACTGTATTTCTCTGTACCTGCTATTATCATTCAAGCATTCTGTTGGTATGTTTCTAAGAATTTTGTAGCCATTATATCACTTGTGATACCTGTCTGTCTGTACACCCTGCTGCGCTCCCCCTGTCTGTACACCCTGCCGCGCTCCCCCTGTCTGTACACCCTGCCGCGCTCCCCCTGTCTGTACACCCTGCCGCGCTCCCCCTGTCTGTACACCCTGCCGCGCTCCCCCTGTCTGTACACCCTGCCGGGCTCCCCCTGTCTGTACACCCTGCCGGGCTCCCCCTGTCTGTACACCCTGCCGGGCTCCCCCTGTCTGTACACCCTGCCGCGCTCCCCCTGTCTGTACACCCTGCCGCGCTCCCCCTGTCTGTACACCCTGCCGGGCTCCCCCTGTCTGTACACCCTGCCGGGCTCCCCCTGTCTGTACACCCTGCCGCGCTCCCCCTGTCTGTACACCCTGCCGGGCTCCCCCTGTCTGTACACCCTGCTGCGCTCCCCCTGTCTGTACACCCTGCCGCGCTCCCCCTGTCTGTACACCCTGCCGCGCTCCCCCTGTCTGTACACCCTGCCGCGCTCCCCCTGTCTGTACACCCTGCCGCGCTCCCCCTGTCTGTACACCCTGCCGGGCTCCCCCTGTCTGTACACCCTGCCGGGCTCCCCCTGTCTGTACACCCTGCCGCGCTCCCCCTGTCTGTACACCCTGCCGCGCTCCCCCTGTCTGTACACCCTGCCGCGCTCCCCCTGTCTGTACACCCTGCCGCGCTCCCCCTGTCTGTACACCCTGCCGGGCTCCCCCTGTCTGTACACCCTGCCGCGCTCCCCCTGTCTGTACACCCTGCCGCGCTCCCCCTGTCTGTACACCCTGCCGGGCTCCCCCTGTCTGTACACCCTGCCGGGCTCCCCCTGTCTGTACACCCTGCCGGGCTCCCCCTGTCTGTACACCCTGCCGCTCTCCCCCTGTCTGTACACCCTGCCGGGGTCCCCCTGTCTGTACACCCTGCCGGGCTCCCCCTGTCTGTACACCCTGCCGGGCTCCCCCTGTCTGTACACCCTGCCGCGCTCCCCCTGTCTGTACACCCTGCCGGGCTCCCCCTGTCTGTACACCCTGCCGGGCTCCCCCTGTCTGTACACCCTGCCGGGCTCCCCCTGTCTGTACACCCTGCCGCGCTCCCCCTGTCTGTACACCCTGCCGGGCTCCCCCTGTCTGTACACCCTGCCGGGCTCCCCCTGTCTGTACACCCTGCCGGGCTCCCCCTGTCTGTACACCCTGCCGGGCTCCCCCTGTCTGTACACCCTGCCGGGCTCCCCCTGTCTGTACACCCTGCCGGGCTCCCCCTGTCTGCCGGGCTCCCCCTGTCTGTACACCCTGCCGGGCTCCCCCTGTCTGTACACCCTGCCGGGCTCCCCCTGTCTGTACACCCTGCCGCGCTCCCCCTGTCTGTACACCCTGCCGCGCTCCCCCTGTCTGTACACCCTGCCGCGCTCCCCCTGTCTGTACACCCTGCCGCGCTCCCCCTGTCTGTACACCCTGCCGGGCTCCCCCTGTCTGTACACCCTGCCGGGCTCCCCCTGTCTGTACACCCTGCCGGGCTCCCCCTGTCTGTACACCCTGCCGCGCTCCCCCTGTCTGTACACCCTGCCGGGCTCCCCCTGTCTGCCGGGCTCCCCCTGTCTGTACACCCTGCCGGGCTCCCCCTGTCTGTACACCCTGCCGGGCTCCCCCTGTCTGTACACCCTGCCGCGCTCCCCCTGTCTGTACACCCTGCCGCGCTCCCCCTGTCTGTACACCCTGCCGCGCTCCCCCTGTCTGTACACCCTGCCGCGCTCCCCCTGTCTGTACACCCTGCCGGGCTCCCCCTGTCTGTACACCCTGCCGGGCTCCCCCTGTCTGTACACCCTGCCGGGCTCCCCCTGTCTGTACACCCTGCCGCGCTCCCCCTGTCTGTACACCCTGCCGGGCTCCCCCTGTCTGTACACCCTGCCGGGCTCCCCCTGTCTGTACACTCTGCCGCGCTCCCCCTGTCTGTACACCCTGCCGGGCTCCCCCTGTCTGTACACCCTGCCGGGCTCCCCCTGTCTGTACACCCTGCCGGGCTCCCCCTGTCTGTACACCCTGCCGCGCTCCCCCTGTCTGTACACCCTGCCGGGCTCCCCCTGTCTGTACACCCTGCCGCGCTCCCCCTGTCTGTACACCCTGCCGCGCTCCCCCTGTCTGTACACCCTGCCGGGCTCCCCCTGTCTGTACACCCTGCCGCGCTCCCCCTGTCTGTACACCCTGCCGCGCTCCCCCTGTCTGTACACCCTGCCGGGCTCCCCCTGTCTGTACACCCTGCCGGGCTCCCCCTGTCTGTACACCCTGCCGGGCTCCCCCTGTCTGTACACCCTGCCGGGCTCCCCCTGTCTGTACACCCTGCCGGGCTCCCCCTGTCTGTACAACCTGCCGGGCTCCCCCTGTCTGTACACCCTGCCGGGCTCCCCCTGTCTGTACACCCTGCCGGGCTCCCCCTGTCTGTACACCCTGCCGGGCTCCCCCTGTCTGTACACCCTGCCGGGCTCCCCCTGTCTGTACACCCTGCCGGGCTCCCCCTGTCTGTACACCCTGCCGCGCTCCCCCTGTCTGTACACCCTGCCGGGCTCCCCCTGTCTGTACACCCTGCCGGGCTCCCCCTGTCTGTACACCCTGCCGGGCTCCCCCTGTCTGTACACCCTGCCGCGCTCCCCCTGTCTGTACACCCTGCCGCGCTCCCCCTGTCTGTACACCCTGCCGGGCTCCCCCTGTCTGTACACCCTGCCGGGCTCCCCCTGTCTGTACACCCTGCCGGGCTCCCCCTGTCTGTACACCCTGCCGGGCTCCCCCTGTCTGTACACCCTGCCGGGCTCCCCCTGTCTGTACAACCTGCCGGGCTCCCCCTGTCTGTACACCCTGCCGGGCTCCCCCTGTCTGTACACCCTGCCGGGCTCCCCCTGTCTGTACACCCTGCCGGGCTCCCCCTGTCTGTACACCCTGCCGGGCTCCCCCTGTCTGTACACCCTGCCGGGCTCCCCCTGTCTGTACACCCTGCCGCGCTCCCCCTGTCTGTACACCCTGCCGGGCTCCCCCTGTCTGTACACCCTGCCGCGCTCCCCCTGTCTGTACACCCTGCCGGGCTCCCCCTGTCTGTACACCCTGCCGGGCTCCCCCTGTCTGTACACCCTGCCGGGCTCCCCCTGTCTGTACACCCTGCCGGGCTCCCCCTGTCTGTACACCCTGCCGGGCTCCCCCTGTCTGTACACCCTGCCGCGCTCCCCCTGTCTGTACACCCTGCCGGGCTCCCCCTGTCTGTACACCCTGCCGCGCTCCCCCTGTCTGTACACCCTGCCGGGCTCCCCCTGTCTGTACACCCTGCCGCGCTCCCCCTGTCTGTACACCCTGCCGGGCTCCCCCTGGTCTCATTTCCTCTTCTTTGATTCTGGCCTGATTGCGTCTGCTTATATGCACATCCTAGTCACACCTGATAGACATCTGACAAACCTTGGCTGGTATAAATGTAAGGCCTCTGGTCATCTGGCAATCCAGTGTGCAATCCTGTGTGCAACTAAGTGTAGATCTAAGTGTAGCTTCAGAATTGAACCAGAAGGGAACACAATCCAACTGCTGTAACAGAAATGCTTCTCACCTTAATCCCTGTTCTTCTCCCAATCCTTGTAAAAACCACTTTTCCACCCCAAACCAGCCTTGTCAGTAACTACCTCCTCATCTCTCCTACCCCACCATATCACTTTCTCTGCTCCTCACACACCTGCAGGCTTTCCGCCCCAGACACATACAACCCCCCCGCAGCCTCTCCTACCTACACCTGCTGTCACTCTCCCTGCTCCTCCTTACTTCTGGTGACATATCTCCTAACCCTGGACCTCCCCAGCGAATCCCCACACCTGGCGCTAGCACACAGAACCTCCGAAATCTCCAACCAATCACACTCACCCCTACCCCTGCCCTCCCTGGTGCACTATGGAATGCCCGCTCCGTATGTAATAAACTTACCTACATCCATGACCTTTTTATTCTCACATACCCCCCGCCCCAACAACAAACCTGGTGGAGGTGTAGGCGTCCTCCTGTCAGACAAGTGCTCATTTGCCCCTATCCAGGCGCTACCTGCCCTAACCCCCCCCCCCCCCATCCTTTGAAGTGCACTCTGTTCGTATCTACTCACCCGCCAACCTCCAACTGGCTGTTATATATCGACCGCCGGGACCTACCGCTGCCTTTATCGACCACTTCACCACCTGGCTCACACACTTCCTCTCCACAGACACCCCCACCATCATCATGGGCGACTTCAACATCCCCATTAACACAGACCCCCCCCACCTCCAGTCTCCTGTCCCTCACCGCCTCCTTTGGTCTCTCCCAATGGTCCTCCTCTGCCACCCACATAAAGGGGGCACACTAGACCTAATATTCACCCGCCTCTGCTCCATATGCAACCTCTCTAACTCTCCATCCACGCTCTCGGACCACAACCTGCTGACATTCTCTGCCCTCTCCTCTCCAATAGACACCCCAACCTCTAAACCAACACGCCCCCACAGGAACCTCAACTGCCTTGACACCTGCACCCTCTCAGACTCTCTCCTACCACTCGCTGACATCTCCTCACTCCAGGACACAGATGCTGCTGCCGCCTTCTATAATACCACCATTACCTCAGCCCTGGACTCTGTGGCCCCCTACACCAGAGCCCGACCAACCAATAGACAACCCTGGCACACCGACCTGACTAAAAAACTGAGACGTGCCTCGCGGGTTGCAGAACGCCTCTGGAAGAAAAGCCACTCCAAGGAGGATTTCCTCAGGTACAAAGAAGCTGTGCTCTCATTTAAGAACGCACTCACCTCTGCAAAGCAGGTCTACTTCACCACACTCATATCTGCACTCTCTCACAACCCCAAACAGCTCTTCTCCACCTTCATCTCCCTCCTCCGTCCTCCCACCCCCACTCCAACATCACTTATCTCAGCTGACGACTTTGCCTCTTACTTTAAAACTAAAATTGCCACCATCAGAGACAGTCTCACCCTAGTTCCCCGACAACCCCTCTACCCAACTACTTACTGTTCCCCATCCCTGACCTGTTTCTCCTCCATAACTGATGAAAAACTCTCCTCCCTAATCTCCAAATCCCACCTCACCTCCTGCGTGCTCGACCCGATCCAGTCACATCTCATCCCCAAACTCGCTGAAGTCATTACTCCAGCCCTAACCCATCTCTTCAATCTATCCCTAACCAATGGATCCTTCCCCTCAGCCTTCAAACACGCCACTGTCACTCCTATACTTAAGAAACCGTCCCTCGCCCCGTCCTCTCCTGCCAACTATCGTCCCATCTCACTGCTCCCGTTCGCCTGAAAACTTCTCGAGCAACACGTCCACTCAGAACTCTCCTCCTATCTCTCGTCCAACCTGCTCTGTGACAGACTTCAGTCAGGCTTCAGACCCCGGCACTCCACTGAAACTGCCCTAACAAAAGTCACTAACGACCTTCTAACTGCCAAAGCCAAGCGCCATTACTCTGTCCTTCTCCTCCTTGACCTCTCCTCTGTCCTCCTCCTCCTTGACCTCTCCTCTATCCTCCTTGTCCTCTCCTCTGCCTCTGACACAGTTGACCACTCCCTCCTGTTAGAAATTCTCTCATCCCTTGGTATCTCAGACCTGGCCCATTCCTGGATCTCCTCATACCTCACCGACTGCACATTCAGCGTCTCCCACTCGCACACCACCTCCTCACCTTGCCCTCTCTCTGTAGGTGTCCCCCAGGGCTCCATCCTAGGACCCCTCCTGTTCTCCATCTACACCCTTGGCCTGGGCCAACTCATAGAATCTCATGGCTTTCAGTACCATTGCTATGCCGACGACACCCAAATCTACATCTCTGGACCAGACATGACCTCCCTACTGGCCAGAATTCCAGATTGTCTAGTGGCCGTAGCCTCCTTCCTCTCCTCCCGCTTTCTCAAACTCAACATGGAGAAAACAGAGTTTATCATCTTCAGCCCATCCTGTATGGCCCCTCCACCCGACCCATCTATCAAAGTTAATGGAACCCCACTTACCCCTGTCCCACAGGCCCGATGCCTTGGGGTTACCCTGGACTCTGACCTATCCTTCAAACCACATATTCAAACCCTCAACACCTCCTGTCGCCTCCAGCTCAAGAACATCCACCGAATCCGCTCCTTCCTCACCCCAGAAACTACCAAGATGCTCGTCCAGGCCCTCATAATCTCCCGCTTAGACTACTGCAACACCCTTCTGCATGGACTCCCAGCAAACACCCTCGCCCCCCTCCAGTCCACCTTACACTGCGCTGCTCGCTTAATCCACCTCACCCCCCGATCTTCATCGGCTGCTCCCCTCTGCCAGTCCCTCCACTGGCTACCTATAGCCCAGCGAATTGAGTTCAAGCTACTAACGCTAACATACAAAGCCATCCACACCCTGTCCCCTCCATATATCTCTGACCTCATCCCCACCTGTCCCCTCCATATATCTCTGACCTCACCTGTCCCCTCCATATATCTCTGACCTCACCTGTCCCCTCCATATATCTCTGACCTCACCTGTCCCCTCCATATATCTCTGACCTCACCTGTCCCCTCCATATATCTCTGACCTCATCCTCACCTGTCCCCTCCATATATCTCTGACCTCACCTGTCCCCTCCATATATCTCTGACCTCACCTGTCCCCTCCATATATCTCTGACCTCACCTGTCCCCTCCATATATCTCTGACCTCACCTGTCCCCTCCATATATCTCTGACCTCATCCTCACCTGTCCCCTCCATATATCTCTGACCTCACCTGTCCCCTCCATATATCTCTGACCTCACCTGTCCCCCCCCATATATCTCTGACCTCACCTGTCCCCTCCATATATCTCTGACCTCACCTGTCCCCTCCATATATCTCTGACCTCACCTGTCCCCTCCATATATCTCTGACCTCATCTCCCGCTACCTGCCCACACGTAACCTCAGCTCCTCCAATGACCTCCTTCTCCGCTCTGCCCTCATCCGCTCCTCACACAACCGTCTCCAAGATTTCTCCCGTGCATCCCCCATACTCTGGAACTCCTTACCACGACACATAAGACTGACCCCCACAATCACAGGATTCAAGAAGGCCCTGAAGACTCCCCTATTCAGGAAGGCCTACACCCCCCAATAACACTATCACCGCACCCCCATCTGTACAGTCTCCCCCTCTCCTTCTGTCTCTACCCCCTTCCCTCATAGATTGTAAGCCCTCGCGGGCAGGGCCCTCTACCCCACCGTGCCAGTCATTGTTAGTATTATATATATATACACCTGTATATTCTGTGTATTGTGTGTAACCCCCAAATGTAAAGCACCATGGGATTAATGGTGCTATATCAATAAATAATAATAATAATAAATAATATTGGGGTTATCCTCATACATTGGGGTCAGGCTGATATATTGGGGTTATCCTCATACATTGGGGTCAGGCTGATATATTGGGGTTATCCTCATACATTGGGGCCAGGCTGATACATTGGGGTTATCCTCATACATTGGGGTTATCCTCATACATTGGGGTTATTCTGATATATTGGGGTTATCCTCATATATTGGGGTTATCCTCATATATTGGGGTTATTCTGATATATTGGGGTTATCCTTATACATTGGGGTCAGGCTAATACATTGGGGTTATCCTCATACATTGGGGTCAGGCTGATATATTGGGGTTATCCTCATTCAAAATTAAAACAAAAAAAGCAAAGATTTAGAAATAGAAAAAGTGAAATAAAAGAGAATTGCCCCTCCCACATGTCAGTTTGTCACCCCAACCCCATAAATCTATGTGATACCTACATAATCTCCATAATGGGAAAGAAAACAATTTCTTAAAACGTTTTTGCAATAAATTGTGATTCTAAAAAGCTGAAAGAAATCATTGAGAATCGGACAAGTCCCGCCCCGGTATATAAGATTTATCCAGATATTAACCTGTGCGACTTCATCTGCATGATGTTGGTGCCGATGATCCCCGTCAGCTCCGCTTGAGGAGAACTCTGTGACTTCTGGCTCCTTCATAGCTCTCATTGTTTTTGACAAATTAGATTTTCTTTTTCCCGACATGTTTAATATTAACAAACTGCCAATGTGGAGTAAAGGTGTTTTCCCCTCCAGTGTGTCAGCACTGCCTGGAGCAGATCAGATAATATGCAGATGCTTGTACACAATGGACTGAGGGTTAGCTGAGTGTTACATAGAGAGATAACAGACCTGGGACCTGAGATAAGCGGCTGCAGGAGCAGTGTAATATAGTATGTGCCCATAAATCCAGAACAGTAGTGAAGCCATGTCATTTACCGGGATACAAAGTATTCAGAACAGTAGTGAAGCCATGTCATTTACCGGGATACAAAGTAGCCGATGTGTTACTGTGTTACTCTAGGTTACAGAGTATCTATGGGGCAAATCTCATCCAAATCCGCTCAGTGGTTTCTGTGTGATTGAGTAAAAAACATCCAAACTGTCACATATATAATAGTAGTAGTATATACAGTATAAGACTATATATAATAGAACACCCTATATATAATAGTAGAAGTATATACAGTATAAGACTATATATAATAGAGCACCCTATATTTAATAGTAGTAGTATATACAGTATAAGACTATATATAATAGAGCACCCTATATATAATAGTAGTAGTATATACAGTATAAGACTATATATAACAGTACTAGGACTAATAAAAAGAAATAAACTGCAAAATAAAACCTTCTCAATCTCTACAAACCGGCCATGAAGAGGTTAAAAGGTGGCTGCAGTGTGCGGTGCGATTCCTGGCAAGTATCACAGTGACATCTCCAGGCAGAGGCAGGAATTACTACAAGTGATAATGACGTGATGTGACTCTCATAGCCGGGCCCCGGGGCCCCTGTCCAGCGTCGAATAGTCCCGGGGCCCCGCTGCACCTTCTGTATTGGAGGGGGGGCACAACAGGACACTAGAATAGACTTTGATATATAGCGCCCCCTCCCTTCTGTATACGCCACTGCCTATAGGAGCCGCGCTGACTATTTATACAGTGAGATTTCCGTCACTTCATTATCGCTGCATAGAAAGAGGATTTTCTACCTTCCTGTCGCCTCCATATCAGTAAATTCATTTATTCCATGGAAATGACAATCGAAGGGAGGCGGGAGGGGGGGGGGCGGGGGTGCAGAGAGGGGGGGGGCGGGGGTGCAGAGAGGGGGGGGGATTCTTAGAATTTCACTCTGTGCTGTTGCCCCCAATGCTTCTCCTGGAAATGTGGGAATAAATGAATAACAGGGTGCAAACATATCAATCGTTACCGGGGTCTTCTGACTCATAAGGTGATCAGTATGAGATCTATGGGGTCTGACAACTAAACTCTAACAGTCACTGACCAGCAGTACCCGGAGTCACCGCTGCTATTGATTAGGAGCAGAGTCACTTCCAGTACTGTCCACTGTATAGTGGTGACTCCGGGTACTGCAGGTCAGTGACTATTATTGAGCAGTCACATCACAGAAGGCTCCGGTGTTATCAGGTGACATCACAGATGGCTCCGGTGTTATCAGGTGACATCACAGAAGGCTCCGGTGTTATCAGGTGACTTCACAGATGGCTCCTCTGTTATCAGGTGACATCACAGAAGGCTCCGGTGTTATCAGGTGACATCACAGGAGGCGCCTCTGTTATCAGGTGACATCACAGAAGGCTCCGGTGTTATCAGGTGACATCACAGGAGGCTCCTCTGTTATCAGGTGACATCACAGAAGGCTCCGGTGTTATCAGGTGACATCACAGAAGGCTCCGGTGTTATCAGGTGACATCACAGAAGGCTCCGGTGTTATCAGGTCACATCACAGAAGGCTCCGGTGTTATCAGGTGACATCACAGAAGGCTCCGGTGTTATCAGGTGACATCACAGGAGGCTCCTCTGTTATCAGGTGACATCACAGAAGGCCCCGGTGTTATCAGGTGACATCACAGAAGGCTCCTGTGTTATCAGGTGACATCACAGAAGGCTCCGGTGTTATCAGGTGACATCACAGAAGGCTCCGGTGTTATCAGGTGACATCACAGAAGGCTCCGGTGTTATCAGGTGACATCACAGGAGGCTCCGGTGTTATCAGGTGACATCACAGATGGCTCCTCTGTTATCAGGTGACATCACAGAAGGCTCCGGTGTTATCAGGTGACATCACAGGAGGCTCCGGTGTTATCAGGTGACATCACAGAAGGCTCCGGTGTTATCAGGTGACATCACAGAAGGCTCCAGTGTTATCAGGTGACATCACAGAAGGCTCCGGTGTTATCAGGTGACATCACAGAAGGCTCCGGTGTTATCAGGTGACATCACAGAAGGCTCCAGTGTTATCAGGTGACATCACAGAAGGCTCCGGTGTTATCAGGTGACATCACAGAAGGCTCCGGTGTTATCAGGTGACATCACAGAAGGCTCCGGTGTTATCAGGTGACATCACAGAAGGCTCCGGTGTTATCAGGTGACATCACAGGAGGCTCCGGTGTTATCAGGTGACATCACAGAAGGCTCCGGTGTTATCAGGTGACATCACAGGAGGCTCCGGTGTTAACAGGTGACATCACAGAAGGCTCCTCTGATATCGGGTGACATCACAGAAGGCCCCGGTGTTATCAGGTGACATCACAGAAGGCTCCGGTGTTATCAGGTGACATCACAGAAGGCTCCTCTGTTATCAGGTGACATCACAGGAGGCTCCGGTGTTATCAGGTGACATCACAGAAGGCCCCGGTGTTATCAGGTGACATCACAGAAGGCTCCTCTGTTATCAGGTGACATCACAGAAGGCTCCGGTGTTATCAGGTGACATCACAGGAGGCTCCTCTGTTATCAGGTGACATCACAGAAGGCTCCGGTGTTATCAGGTGACATCACAGAAGGCTCCTCTGTTATCAGGTGACATCACAGGAGGCTCCGGTGTTATCAGGTGACATCACAGGAGGCTCCTCTGTTATCAGGTGACATCACAGGAGGCTCCGGTGTTATCAGGTGACATCACAGAAGGCTCCTGTGTTATCAGGTGACATCACAGAAGGCTCCGGTGTTATCAGGTGACATCACAGGAGGCTCCTCTGTTATCAGGTGACATCACAGAAGGCCCCGGTGTTATCAGGTGACATCACAGAAGGCTCCGGTGTTATCAGGTGACATCACAGATGGCTCCGGTGTTATCAGGTGACATCACAGAAGGCTCCGGTGTTATCAGGTGACATCACAGAAGGCTCCTCTGTTATCAGGTGACATCACAGAAGGCTCCGGTGTTATCAGGTGACATCACAGAAGGCCCCGGTGTTATCAGGTGACATCACAGAAGGCTCCTGTGTTATCAGGTGACATCACAGAAGGCTCCGGTGTTATCAGGTGACATCACAGAAGGCTCCTCTGTTATCAGGTGACATCACAGAAGGCTCCGGTGTTATCAGGTGACATCACAGGAGGCTCCGGTGTTATCAGGTGACATCACAGGAGGCTCCGGTGTTATCAGGTGACATCACAGGAGGCTCCTCTGTTATCAGGTGACATCACAGAAGGCTCCGGTGTTATCAGGTGACATCACAGAAGGCTCCGGTGTTATCAGGTGACATCACAGGAGGCTCCGGTGTTATCAGGTGACATCACAGGAGGCTCCTCTGTTATCAGGTGACATCACAGAAGGCTCCGGTGTTATCAGGTGACATCACAGAAGGCCCCGGTGTTATCAGGTGACATCACAGAAGGCTCCTCTGTTATCAAGTGACATCACAGAAGGCTCCGGTGTTATCAAGTGACATCACAGGAGGCTCCTCTGTTATCAGGTGACATCACAGAAGGCCCCGGTGTTATGTGACATCACAGGAGGCTCCGGTGTTATCAGGTGACATCACAGGAGGCTCCTCTGTTATCAGGTGACATCACAGAAGGCTCCGGTGTTATCAGGTGACATCACAGGAGGCTCCGGTGTTATCAGGTGACATCACAGAAGGCTCCGGTGTTATCAGGTCACATCACAGAAGGCTCCGGTGTTATCAGGTGACATCACAGGAGGCTCCGGTGTTATCAGGTGACATCACAGAAGGCTCCGGTGTTATCAGGTGACATCACAGAAGGCTCCGGTGTTATCAGGTGACATCACAGAAGGCCCCGGTGTTATCAGGTGACATCACAGAAGGCTCCTCTGTTATCAAGTGACATCACAGGAGGCTCCTCTGTTATCTGGTGACATGACAGAAGGCTCCGGTGTTATCAGGTGACATCACAGAAGACTCCGGTGTTATCAGGTGACATCACAGGAGGCTCCTCTGTTATCAGGTGACATCACAGGAGGCTCCTCTGTTATCTGGTGACATCACAGGAGGCTCCGGTGTTATCAGGTGACATCACAGAAGGCTCCGGTGTTATCAGGTGACATCACAGAAGGCTCCGGTGTTATCAGGTGACATCACAGAAGGCTCCGGTGTTATCAGGTGACATCACAGAAGGCTCCGGTGTTATCAGGTGACATCACAGAAGGCTCCGGTGTTATCAGGTGACATCACAGAAGGCTCCGGTGTTATCAGGTGACATCACAGAAGGCTCCGGTGTTATCAGGTGACATCACAGAAGGCTCCGGTGTTATCAGGTGACATCACAGGAGGCTCCGGTGTTATCAGGTGACATCACAGGAGGCTCCGGTGTTATCAGGTGACATCACAGAAGGCTCCGGTGTTATCAGGTGACATCACAGAAGGCTCCGGTGTTATCAGGTGACATCACAGAAGGCTCCGGTGTTATCAGGTGACATCACAGAAGGCTCCGGTGTTATCAGGTGACATCACAGAAGGCTCCGCTGTTATCAGGTGACATCACAGAAGGCTCCGGTGTTATCAGGTAACATCACAGAAGGCTCCGGTGTTATCAGGGGACATCACAGAAGGCTCCGGTGTTATCAGGTGACATCACAGAAGGCTCCGGTGTTATCAGGTGACATCACAGAAGGCTCCGGTGTTATCAGGTGACATCACAGGAGGCTCCGGTGTTATCAGGTGACATCACAGAAGGCTCCGGTGTTATCAGGTGACATCACAGATGGCTCCGGTATTATCAGGGGACATCACAGAAGGCTCCGGTGTTATCAGGTGACATCACAGAAGGCTCCGCTGTTATCAGGGGACATCACAGAAGGCTCCAGTGTTATCAGGTGACATCACAGAAGGCTCCGGTGTTATCAGGTGACATCACAGAAGGCCCCGGTGTTATCAGGGGACATCACAGAAGGCCCCGGTGTTATCAGGTGACATCACAGAAGGCTCCTCTGTTATCAGGGGACATCACAGAAGGCTCCGGTGTTATCAGGTGACATCACAGAAGGCTCCGGTGTTATCAGGTGACATCACAGGAGGCTCCTCTGTTATCAGGTGACATCACAGGAGGCTCCGGTGTTATCAGGTGACATCACAGAAGGCTCCGGTGTTATCAGGTGACATCACAGATGGCTCCGGTGTTATCAGGTGACATCACAGAAGGCTCCGGTGTTATCAGGGGACATCACAGAAGGCTCCGGTGTTATCAGGTGACATCACAGAAGGCTCCTCTGTTATCAGGTGACATCACAGATGGCTCCGGTGCTATCAGGTGACATCACAGAAGGCTCCGGTGTTATCAGGGGACATCACAGAAGGCTCCGGTGTTATCAGGTGACATCACAGAAGGCTCCGGTGTTATCAGGGGACATCACAGAAGGCTCCGGTGTTATCAGGTGACATCACAGATGGCTCCGGTGCTATCAGGTGACATCACAGAAGGCTCCGGTGTTATCAGGTGACATCACAGAAGGCTCCGGTGTTATCAGGGGACATCACAGAAGGCTCCGGTGTTATCAGGTGACATCACAGAAGGCTCCCATGTATACTGTACTATATCCCTCGGTCAGAGGGAAAGGGGTTAAGTATTCCAGAGTTCCCCCTAACTTTTTCCCCAATTTAACCAGTGACTGTACATTATATTGGACTTTACACCATAGATTACAGCACATTGTATACCGTACATTATACTGCACATTACACCGTATATTACACCGTACATTACACCACATTATATACTGTACATTATACCACACATTATACCATACATTACACCGTATATTACACCGTACATTACACCACATTATATACTGTACATTATACCACACATTATACCATACATTACACCGTATATTACACCACATCGTATACCGTACTTTATACTGCACATTACACCGTATATTACATCACATTGTATACTGTACATTACACCACACATTATACCGTACATTACACCGTATATTACACCACACATTATACCGTACATTATACCGTATATTGTATTTCAGTACGGGTAATATCTATAGGACGTAGCTGATATCAGTCACTACAACTCCCAGCATGCTCTGCTACACCTCGTGTCATTGTCTGTCTGTAAATGTCATGAAGGCATTAACCCCTTGACAGCCGGTGACGTGATTGGTTGTTCCTTATAGCGGCGTCTGGTCATTTGACTGCTGCACTCCGCCTGCGCCCCCAAAGACGGATTCAGCTTGATTACCTTGTAATGAGGCCCAGGGAATCCCAGCTGCTGCCCGGGGGGAGTGACATCCTGCGCCATCTGGCAGTGTGAACATGGATCGAGATTATTAGCCCCCAGAATCAGTCACTATGGAATCCCCTGCATGACGTGAGACTAGAAAGTTAAGCTGCTGCCCCTCTCTGAGAACAGCTCCCTCTAGTGGTCGGTGCAGATAACCTATATATTACATGTTGTTATACTCTACCCTACCCTACATAGCCTCAGCCCCCATACACTAAACCTCTCTGTCCCTACACAGACCCCTATATATGTCTGGGCATGACTGTGGGGTCTCGCTAGAAGAATCCTTAGCAGGTCGTGTCATAAGACACATATATCAGATCTAAGACATTAGGCCATGGGGTAAATAAAGAGGGCGAAAATGTGTTATTTATTTACCAGTGACATTATCTGGAGATCAATATTATTATATAGGATCATTATTATTATATGGGGTCCGGTATTATTATATGGGGTGTGGTATTATTATATGGGGTCCGGTATTATTATATGGGGTCCGGTATTATTATTATATAGGGTCATTATTATTATATGGGGTCATTATTATTATATGGGGTCCGGTATTATTATATGGGGTCCGGTATTATTATATGGGGTGTGGTATTATTATATGGGGTCCGGTATTATTATATGGGGTCCGGTATTATTATATGGGGTGTGGTATTATTATATGGGGTGTGGTATTATTATATGGGGTCATTATTATTATATGGGGTCCGGTATTATTATATGGGGTCTGGTATTATTATATGGGGTCATTATTATTATATGGGGTCCGGTATTATTATATGGGGTGTGGTATTATTATATGGGGTGTGGTATTATTATATGGGGTCCGGTATTATTATATGGGGTCATTATTATTATATGGCGTCCGGTATTATTATTATATAGGGTCATTATTATTATATGGGGTCATTATTATTATATGGGGTCCGGTATTATTATATGGGGTCCGGTATTATTATATGGGGTGTGGTATTATTATATGGGGTGTGGTATTATTATATGGGGTCCGGTATTATTATATGGGGTCCGGTATTATTATATGGGGTCCGGTATTATTATATGGGGTCATTATTATTATATGGGGTCCGGTATTATTATATGGGGTCATTATTATTATATGTGGTCCGGTATTATTATATGGAGTCCGGTATTATTATATGGGGTCCGGTATTATTATATGGGGTGTGTATTATTATATAGAGTCATTATTATTATTATATGTGGTCTGGTATTATTATATGGGGTCCGGTATTATTATAATATAGGGTCATTATTATTATATGGGGTCCGGTATTATTATATGGGGTCCGGTATTATTATATGGGGTCATTATTATTATATGGGGTCCGGTATTATTATATGGGGTCTGGTATTATTATATGGGGTCATTATTATTATATAGGGTCATTATTATTATATGGGGTCCGGTATTATTATATGGGGTCCGGTATTATTATATGGGGTCTGGTATTATTATATGGGGTGTGGTATTATTATATGGGGTCCGGTATTATTATATGGGGTCCGGTATTATTATATGGGGTCATTATTATTATATGGGGTCCGGTATTATTATATGGGGTCATTATTATTATATGGGGTCCGGTATTATTATATAGGGTCATTATTATTATATGGGGTCTGGTATTATTATATGGGGTACGGTATTATTATATGGGGTCATTATTATTATATGGGGTCCGGTATTATTATTATATGGGGTCCGGTATTATTATATGGGGTCATTATTATTATATAAGGTCATTATTATTATATGGGGTCCGGAATTATTATATGGGGTCCGGTATTATTATATAGGGTCATTATTAGTATATGGGGTCCGGTATTATTATATGGGGTTCGGTATTATTATATGGAGTCCGGTATTATTATATGGGGTCCGGTATTATTATATGGGGTCCGGTATTATTATATGGGGTCCGGTATTATTATATGGGGTCCGGTATTATTATATGGGGTTCGGTATTATTATATGGGGTCCGGTATTATTATATGGGGTCCGGTATTATTATATGGGGTCCGGTATTATTATTTGGGGTCATTATTATTATATAGGGTCATTATTATTATATGGGGTCCGGTATTATTATATGGGGTCCGTTATTATTATATGGGGTCATTATTATTATATGGGGTCCGGTATTATTATATGGGGTCCGTTATTATTATATGGGGTCATTATTATTATATGGGGTCCGGTATTATTATATGGGGTCTGGTATTATTATATAGGGTCATTATTATTATATGGGGTCCGGTATTATTATATGGGGTCCGGTATTATTATATGGGGTCCGGTATTATTATATGGGGTCCGGTATTATTATATGTGGTCCGGTATTATTATATGGGGTCCGGTATTATTATATGGGGTCCGGTATTATTATATGGGGTCCGGTATTATTATTTGGGGTCATTATTATTATATAGGGTCATTATTATTATATGGGGTCCGGTATTATTATATGGGGTCCGGTATTATTATATGGGGTCCGGTATTATTATATGGGGTCCGGTATTATTATATGGGGTCCGGTATTATTATATGGGGTCTGGTATTATTATATAGGGTCATTATTATTATATGGGGTCCGGTATTATTATATGGGGTCCGGTATTATTATATGGGGTCCGGTATTATTATATGGGGTCTGGTATTATTATATAGGGTCATTATTATTATATGGGGTCCGGTATTATATGGGGTCCGGTATTATTATTTGGGGTCATTATTATTATATAGGGTCATTATTATTATATGGGGTCCGGTATTATTATATGGGGTCCGTTATTATTATATGGGGTCATTATTATTATATGGGGTCCGGTATTATTATATGGGGTCTGGTATTATTATATAGGGTCATTATTATTATATGGGGTCCGGTATTATTATATGGGGTCCGGTATTATTATATGGGGTCCGGTATTATTATATGGGGTCTGGTATTATTATATAGGGTCATTATTATTATATGGGGTCCGGTATTATTATATGGGGTCCGGTATTATTATATGGGGTCTGGTGTTATTATATAGGGTCATTATTATTATATGGGGTCCGGTATTATTATATGGGGTCCGGTATTATTATATGGGGTCTGGTATTATTATATGGGGTCTGGTATTATTATATAGGGTCATTATTATTATATGGAGTCCGGTATTATTATATGGGGTCCGGTATTATTATATGGGGTCCGGTATTATTATATGGGGTCTGGTATTATTATATAGGGTCATTATTATTATATGGGGTCCGGTATTATATGGGGTCCGGTATTATTATATGGGGTCTGGTATTATTATAGAGGCTCATTATTATTATATGGGGTCCGGTATTATTATATGGGGTCCGGTATTATTATATGGGGTCTGGTATTATTATAGAGGGTCATTATTATTATATGGGGTCCGGTATTATTATATGGAGTCCGGTATTATTATATGGGGTCCGGTATTATTATATGGGGTCTGGTATTATTATATAGGGTCCGGTATTATTATATGGGGTCCGGTATTATTATATGGGGTCTGGTATTATTATATAGGGTCATTATTATTATATGGGGTCCGGTATTATTATATGGAGTCCGGTATTATTATATGGGGTCCGGTATTATTATATGGGGTCTGGTATTATTATATAGGGTCATTATTATTATATGGGGTCCGGTATTATTATATGGGGTCTGGTATTATTATATGGGGTCCGGTATTATTATATGGGGTCTGGTATTATTATATGGGGTCTGGTATTATTATATAGGGTCATTATTATTATATGGGGTCCGGTATTATTATATGGGGTCTGGTATTATTATATAGGGTCATTATTATTATATGGGGTCCGGTATTATTATATGGGAAATAACTGTGAAATTCGTCTCCAACCAAGTAGAGTCAGAAGGCAGCTACGCAACTTCCGTTATTATTATATAGGGTCCGGTATTATTATATGGGAAATAACTGTGAAATTCGTCTCCAACCAAGTAGAGTCAGAAGGCAGCTACGCAACTTCCGTTATTATTATATAGGGTCCGGTATTATATAGTTCCCAGTATTATTATATAGGGTAAGTATTATATAGGGTCAGGTATTTTTATATAGGGTCCGGATAGCAAGGGTCAAAGGACAGCCTACAGACAGCAGAGGCCTGAGGACAGGTGAGGTCGGAAGACAGCCAACAGACAGCAAGGGTCAAAGGATAGCAGAGGCCAGAGGACAGCAGAGGATGCATGTATGGTATATATGCAGGGGCCACATATGGTATAGGTGTAGGGGCCACGTGTGGTATAGATGTAGGGGCCATGTATGGTGTAGGGGCCACGTATGGTATAGATGTAGGGGCCACATATGGTATAGGTGTAGGGGCCACGTATGGTATAGATGTAGGGGCCATGTATGGTGTAGGGGCCACGTATGGTATAGATGTAGGGGCCACATATGGTATAGGTGTAGGGGCCACATATGGTATAGGTGTAGGGGCCACGTATGGTATAGATGTAGGGGCCACATATGGTATAGGTGTAGGGGCCACGTATGGTATAGGTGTAGGGGTCACATATGGTATAGGTGTAGGGGTCACATATGGTATAGGTGTAGGGGCCACATATGGTATAGGTGTAGGGGCCACGTATGGTATAGATGTAGGGGCCATGTATGGTGTAGGGGCCACATATGGTATAGGTGTAGGGGCCACGTATGGTATAGATGTAGGGGCCATGTATGGTGTAGGGGCCACATATGGTATAGGTGTAGGGGCCACGTATGGTATAGATGTAGGGGCCATGTATGGTGTAGGGGCCACATATGGTATAGGTGTAGGGGCCACGTATGGTATAGATGTAGGGGCCATGTATGGTGTAGGGGCCACATATGGTATAGGTGTAGGGGCCACGTATGGTATAGATGTAGGGGCCATGTATGGTGTAGGGGCCACATATGGTATAGGTGTAGGGGCCACATATGGTATAGGTGTAGGGGCCACATATGGTATAGGTGTAGGGGCCACGTATGGTATAGGGGCCACATATGGTATAGGTGTAGGGGCCACATATGGTATAGATGTAGGGGCCACATATGGTATAGGTGTAGGGGCCACATATGGTATAGGTGTAGGGGCCACGTATGGTATAGATGTAGGGGCCACATATGGTATAGATGGGCGCAGGTCCTGGTCAGATGGAGTTGTGGTCACCACTCGGTTTGATCTCAGGGGATCGATCAACGCTCAGCATAGACTTCTGGAGGAGCGGGGGGCCACAGCTTTATTGATGTGGGGCCCCTAAATATTCGGGTAGGGGATTATCACTTTTGGATGAAATCGTGATGGGGCAAATATTTTCATACGACGGTATATTCTCTAATGTCGCCTATAGGTGACGTCCCCCATATGTGCTACAATTATAAGCTATACCGCCCCACACATTATATGGCTGAGCCGCCGTATCGGTCCTCAATGGTGTGAACGTTACGATCCACACGGTGCGGCCTATGACGTAGGCCGGCGAGGTCCCCAAATCCTGCCCTCGCTGCGTCACTCTCAGAGACTCGTCTGTCGCAGCCTCGGTTTCCACAGCGACCAAAGTGTTTGACAAACCCCCAAAAATGTATAAAATAAATAAGACAGCAGGTTGTCGCCCCTCCCCCATACCTGGCTATATACGTCCCCTATAGAGGAGGATACACAGACACCATACGTGGCAGCATTACGGCATCTCCACAGGCAGGGAAGGGGTTAAATCAAGGGAACCTCCAAATCGACCTGACGCTTCTGTCACAATGTGACAACCCCCAGACACAACACGGCAGCCGCCCCTGACTGACAGCCTGAGAGACCGCCATGTGCTGTCACTATGACAGCCACCGGCAGCTGCCCCTCCCCCCCACTATCCAGGGCTCCCATATGGGGACAGATGGCGCCGCATCTCCCCCGCCTCCCCCATATGTAGGGACTAATAGACTGCAAGGTGGGGGAGGAATGGAGAGAAGCGGCGCCCCCCACACACACACCTGACAGGAGGCTGCCCCCCCCCCACACCTGACAGGAGGCTGCCCCCCCACACACACACACACCTGACAGGAGACTGCCCCGCCCCCACACACCTGACAGGAGGCTGCCCCGCCCCCACACACCTGACAGGAGACTGCCCCGCCCCCCACACACCTGACAGGAGACTGCCCCGCCCCCACACACCTGACAGGAGACTGTCCCCGCCCCCACACACCTGACAGGAGGCTGCCCCCCCCCCCCCACACCTGACAGGAGGCTGCCCCCCCCCCACACCTGACAGGAGGCTGCCCCCCCCCCACACACACCTGACAGGAGGCTGCCCCCCCCCCACACACCTGACAGGAGGCTGCCCCCGCCCCCACACACCTGACAGGAGGCTGCCCCGCCCCCACACACCTGACAGGAGACTGCCCCGCCCCCACACACCTGACAGGAGACTGCCCCGCCCCCACACACCTGACAGGAGACTGTCCCGCCCCCACACACCTGACAGGAGGCTGCCCCCCCCCCCCCCACACCTGACAGGAGGCTGCCCCCCCCCCCACACCTGACAGGAGGCTGCCCCCCCCCCCACACACACACCTGACAGGAGGCTGCCCCCCCCACACACACACCTGACAGGAGGCTGCCCCCCCCCCCACACCTGACAGGAGGCTGCCCCCCCCCCCCACACACACCTGACAGGAGGGCTGCCCCCCCCACACACACACCTGACAGGAGGCTGCCCCCCCCCCCCACACACACACCTGACAGGAGGCTGCCCCCCCCCCCACACACCTGACAGGAGGCTGCCCCCCCCCCCCACACACCTGACAGGAGGCTGCCCCCCCCCCCCACACACCTGACAGGAGGCTGCCCCCCCCCCCACACACCTGACAGGAGGCTGCCCCCCCCCCCCACACACCTGATAGGAGGCTGCCCCCCCCCCACACCTGACAGGAAGCTGCCCCGCCCCCACACACATACACCTGACAGGAGGCTGCCCCCCCCCACACACCTGACAGGAGGCTGCCCCCCCCCCACACACACCTGACAGGAGGCTGCCCCGCCCCCACACACCTGACAGGAGGCTGCCCCCCCCCCCCCACCTAACAGGAGGCTGCCCCGCCCCCCACACACCTGACAGGAGGCTGCCCCCGCCCCCACACACCTGACAGGAGGCTGCCCCCCCCCACACCTAACAGGAGGCTGCCCCGCCCCCACACACATACACCTGACAGGAGGCTGCCCCCCCCCCACAAACCTGACAGGAGGCTGCCCCGCCCCCACACACATACACCTGACAGGAGGCTGCCCCCCCCCCCACACCTGACAGGAGGCTGCCCCCCCCCCACACACACCTGACAGGAGGCTGCCCCCCCCCCACACACACCTGACAGGAGGCTGCCCCGCCCCCACACACCTGACAGGAGGCTGCCCCGCCCCCCCACACACCTGACAGGGAGGCTGCCCCCCCCCCCCCACACCTAACAGGAGGCTGCCCCGCCCCCACACACATACACCTGACAGGAGGCTGCCCCCCCCCCCACACACCTGACAGGAGGCTGCCCCGCCCCCACACACATACACCTGACAGGAGGCTGCCCCCCCCCACACACCTGACAGGAGGCTGCCCCCCCCCCACACACACCTGACAGGAGGCTGCCCCCCCCCCACACACACCTGACAGGAGGCTGCCCCCCCCCCACACCTGACAGGAGGCTGCCCCCCCCCACACACCTGACAGGAGGCTGCCCCCCCCCCCACACACCTGACAGGAGGCTGCCCCCCCCCCACACACACCTGACAGGAGGCTGCCCCCCCCCCCACACACACACCTGACAGGAGGCTGCCCCCCCCCCCCCACACACACCTGACAGGAGGCTGCCCCCCCCCCCCCCCACACCTGACAGGAGGCTGCCCCGCCCCCACATACCTGACAGGAGGCTGCCCCCCCCCCACACACACCTGACAGGAGGCTGCCCCCCCCCCACACCTGACAGGAGACTGCCCCCCCCCACACACCTGACAGGAGCTGCCCCCCCCCCACACCTGACAGGAGGCTGCCCCCCCCCACAGCACACCTGACAGGAGGCTGCCCCCCCCCCACACACACCTGACAGGAGGCTGCCCCGCCCCCACACACCTGACAGGAGGCTGCCCCCCCCACACCTGAAAGGAGGCTGCCCCCCCCCCCCACACACCTGACAGGAGGCTGCCCCCCCCCCACACACCTGACAGGAGGCTGCCCCCCCACACACACACTGACAGGAGGCTGCCCCCCCCCACACACATACACCTGACAGGAGGCTGCCCCCCCCACACACACCTGACAGGAGGCTGCCCCCCCCCACACACACCTGACAGGAGGCTGCCCCCCCCCCAACACCTGACAGGAGGCCTGCCCCCCCCCACACACCTGACAGGAGGCTGCTCCCCCCCCCCCACACACCTGACAGGAGGCTGCCCCCCCCACACACACACCTGACAGGAGGCTGCCCCCCCCCACACACTACACACCTGACAGGAGGCTGCCCCGCCCCCCACACACCTGACAGGAGGCTGCCCCCCCCCACACACCTGACAGGAGGCTGCCCCGCCCCCACACACCTGACAGGAGGCTGCCCCCCCCCCCCCACACACCTGACAGGAGGCTGCCCCCCCCCCCACACACCTGACAGGAGGCTGCCCCCCCCCACACACACCTGACAGGAGGCTGCCCCCCCCCCACACACCTGACAGGAGGCTGCCCCCCCACACACACACCTGACAGGAGGCTGCCCCCCCCCACACACACCTGACAGGAGGCTGCCCCCCCCCCACACACCTGACAGGAGGCTGCCCCCCCCACACACACACCTGACAGGAGGCTGCCCCCCCCCCCCCACACACCTGACAGGAGGCTGCCCCCCCCCACACACACACCTGACAGGAGGCTGCCCCCCCACACACACCTGACAGGAGGCTGCCCCCCCACACACACACACCTGACAGGAGGCTGCCCCCCCCCCCCCCACACCTGACAGGAGGCTGCCCCCCCCCCCCCACACACACCTGACAGGAGGCTGCCCCCCCCCCCCACACCTGACAGGAGGCTGCCCCCCCACACACACACCTGACAGGAGGCTGCCCCCCCCCCCACACACCTGACAGGAGGCTGCCCCCCCCCCCACACACCTGATAGGAGGCTGCCCCCCCCCCCACACCTGACAGGAAGCTGCCCCCGCCCCCACACACCTGACAGGAGGCTGCCCCCCCCCCCCCCACCTAACAGGAGGCTGCCCCGCCCCCACACACCTGACAGGAGGCTGCCCCGCCCCCCACACACCTGACAGGAGGCTGCCCCCCCCCCCACACCTAACAGGAGGCTGCCCCGCCCCCACACACATACACCTGACAGGAGGCTGCCCCCCCCCCCACAAACCTGACAGGAGGCTGCCCCGCCCCCACACACATACACCTGACAGGAGGCTGCCCCCCCCCACACACCTGACAGGAGGCTGCCCCCCCCCCACAGCACACCTGACAGGAGGCTGCCCCCCCCCCCACACACACCTGACAGGAGGCTGCCCCGCCCCCACACACCTGACAGGAGGCTGCCCCGCCCCCCACACACCTGACAGGAGGCTGCCCCCCCCCCCCACACCTAACAGGAGGCTGCCCCGCCCCCACACACATACACCTGACAGGAGGCTGCCCCCCCCCCACACACCTGACAGGAGGCTGCCCCGCCCCCACACACATACACCTGACAGGAGGCTGCCCCCCCCCCCCACACACCTGACAGGAGGCTGCCCCCCCCCCACACACACCTGACAGGAGGCTGCCCCCCCCCCACACACACCTGACAGGAGGCTGCCCCCCCCCCCACAACCTGACAGGAGGCTGCCCCCCCCCACACACCTGACAGGAGGCTGCCCCCCCCCCCCCCACACCTGACAGGAGGCTGCCCCCCCCCCCCACACACACCTGACAGGAGGCTGCCCCCCCCCACACACACACACCTGACAGGAGGCTGCCCCCCCCCCCCCCACACACACCTGACAGGAGGCTGCCCCCCCCCCCACACACCTGACAGGAGGCTGCCCCCCCCCACACCTGACAGGAGGCTGCCCCGCCCCCACATACCTGACAGGAGGCTGCCCCCCCCCCACACACACCTGACAGGAGGCTGCCCCCCCCCCACACCTGACAGGAGACTGCCCCGCCCCCACACACCTGACAGGAGGCTGCCCCCCCCACACACCTGACAGGAGGCTGCCCCCCCCACACACACCTGACAGGAGGCTGCCCCCCCCCCACACACCTGACAGGAGGCTGCCCCGCCCCCACACACCTGACAGGAGGCTGCCCCCCCCCACACCTGAAAGGAGGCTGCCCCCCCCCCACACACACCTGACAGGAGGCTGCCCCCCCCCCACACACACCTGACAGGAGGCTGCCCCCCCCCACACACACCTGACAGGAGGCTGCCCCCCCCCACACACATACACCTGACAGGAGGCTGCCCCCCCCCACACACACCTGACAGGAGGCTGCCCCCCCCACACACACCTGACAGGAGGCTGCCCCCCCCCCACACCTGACAGGAGGCTGCCCCCCCCCACACACCTGACAGGAGGCTGCCCCCCCCCCCACACACCTGACAGGAGGCTGCCCCCCCCACACACACACCTGACAGGAGGCTGCCCCCCCCCCACACACACACACCTGACAGGAGGCTGCCCCCGCCCCCCACACACCTGACAGGAGGCTGCCCCCCCCCCACACACCTGACAGGAGGCTGCCCCGCCCCCACACACCTGACAGGAGGCTGCCCCCCCCCCCCCCCACACACCTGACAGGAGGCTGCCCCCCCCCCCCCACACACCTGACAGGAGGCTGCCCCCCCCCCACACACACCTGACAGGAGGCTGCCCCCCCCCACACACACCTGACAGGAGGCTGCCCCCCCACACACACACCTGACAGGAGGCTGCCCCCCCCCACACACACCTGACAGGAGGCTGCCCCCCCCCCACACACCTGACAGGAGGCTGCCCCCCCCACACACACACCTGACAGGAGGCTGCCCCCCCCCCCCCACACACCTGACAGGAGGCTGCCCCCCCCCACACACACACCTGACAG
>NC_134271.1:533385-585885 GCF_031893055.1 Leptodactylus fuscus | reverse complement strand
AGACTCTAAGCATCCCGTGACAACCCCTCCCCCTCTCAAAACATGTGCATGACACAATTGGCCTACACAGGTAAATTGGGGAATGCACATCAGTCTCTATAGCTCATATGTCCTCCTGCCGGGATAACCCATCCGCGTTCTGGTGTTGGTTCCCTCGGCGGTACTGAATGGTAAAGTTGTAGGGTTGAAGGGCTGGCATCTGTCAGAAAATCCGGTGGATCCATGTTGGCTTCTCCCTGAGCTTGGCTTCGGGTCACTGCTCCCACAAAGTGGCACTGTAGATTTCCAACATCGTTGCCTAACAGAACATCGGCCGGCAGCCCGCTCATCACACCAATTGTGCATCGTTTTGGTCCATAACCATAGTCGAGTTCCACGGTAGCTTTAGGAATACGTCTTTGAGTACCCCCTGCCAACTTGATAGAAATGCCAGGACCCTCCTCTAGGGCCTCGGGTCGCACAACTCGGGGGTCCGCTACCGTTAGGAAAGCTCCCGAGTCCCGGAATCCAACAACTGTTCGGCCATCCAGTAGGACCTCCTGCAAGTGCTTCCTCTGAAGGTTTGCGGGATGTGTGGCGGAAGGCTGAATCCCATAGACCCCTGGAGGTGGAACAGATGTGTCATTCATGGAGTCATCTGGAAATGGGGCCAAACTTTCTGTCCTAGGAGTGGTTCCCAGGTAGTGAATAGGCCGGGATGCCACGGTGGCCCGTGCCCCCATGTTAACAGGGCAACTAGCTTGCAAATGTCCAGGCCGCCCGCACCCAAAACATCTGCGCTCTAGCATTCTTCCAGTAGGTCGTTGTCTAGGGACAGGGTTGTTCATAGCTGGAGGCCGATGGGCTGGGGCAGGGGTAGAGGGGGAATTGTAATCCTGAGGCCGGGCACGAAAGGTGGTTGGCTGGCTGAAGGGTGTCTGGCGGACTGTGGTAGTTTTCCGCTCCTCTGCAAACAACCTCTTCCACTGCGGCTTGATGGTCAGGCCCTCATCTGCAAGAGAAGCAGCTTGCTCAACTGTGGCTGGGTTCCGTTCCAGCACCCACTCACGGATCTCAGCGGGGCACTGGGAAAAGAACTGTTCCTTAAGTATGACTTGGAGGATCTTATCGACTGTGACAGCCTCCTCTCCTTCTAGCCAGCGCTTGCATGCTTGCTTCAACTTGTGGGCGAACATGTGGAAGGAGCTTCCCCCATTGTAAGACAAAGAGCGGAACTGAACTCGGTAGGTCTCTGGAGTGACTGCATAATACTTCTGCACCGCTCTTTTAATGGCCTCATAGTCCCGCTGATCACTAGGGTCCATGGCTCTGAGAGCTTCCGCAGCCCCATCTCGTAGGTGCCCCACCAGATACCGGACCCAATCCTTCTCTGGGACTTCCATCAGGCGGCACTGGTGTTCGAAGTCCTGAAAATATCCATCAACATCCCCAGCCGCTTCATCAAAGGTCTTGAAGTGTTTATGGGAGACATATGGTGGTTCTCTCACTGTTGGGCTGGGGGTCGACGTTTGATTATAATTCCTCATAGTTATCTCAGCCATTCGCATTTCATGCGCCATTCTTTCCTTTTCATGCGCCATTCTCTGTTCCTCCTTCTCCGTTTCCTGAGCCCTCTGTAATGCTCTACTCCTTTGCTCTGCAGTTGCTCCTAGCCCCAGCACTGCCAATTCCTCCTCATACAAAACAACCCATCTGCTCTTTTGGGTCTGTACCTGCCACTCCTGTATCTCTACTGTCTCCTGGGGGCAGCCCTCCTCATGGTCGCTTTGCAGGGTCATCTCCTCCAGTGCCTCGATCAGTTGCTCTTTCGTTCTTCCCTGGTAACTCAGGTTTAGTTCCCGGGCCCTTACTTGTAGACTTGCCATAGTCCAGTTCCTGTATTCTGAGGTTGTGGCTCCATTAATCGCTGGGCTGCTGTAGTCCATCTCGCTATCCGCTGTTGATCCCACCGCTGCCAACCAGTTGTCACGGAGCAAAGGTATACGTCTTCCTCCGGATGGTCTTTTGAATCAACACGGACGCAAGAGGTCGGGAGACAACAGCAATTTATTGTAATCCACAAAGTTAGTAGCCGGTGGCGGTCACATCAACCGTAATAACAATAAGTCCACAGAAGTCACAATCCAATGATAACTTTGGTTCCTTGGTCCTGTAACTAAGTCCTGGCTCTCTGCAGAGCTGTGCACAGGCCGGCTAACACATACTAACAGCCAGCTACATCTATATACTAAACTGTTACTTCCTATATCTGGGGGTGGGAAGGGCTGAGTCACAGATCCTTCCCCCCTCACCTATACCAAGGAGAGCAGACTCCCTGTCTACTATGGACAATGCACCATCCAACATCTTCTTGGAGACACTGATCAGATTATCTCCACCCATTGTCCTCACTAGTTAGAGGTATTTGCATACAATGTGCTAACACACTAGACCCGAATCAGCCAACTACACACTGATGTTTACAACAGGTTAGAGAATACATTCCACATGAAATATATATTACACATTGCCTATAGTATAGACTCTAACCATCCCGTGACAGATAGATAGATAGATAGATAGATAGGAGATAGATAGATAGATAGATAGATAGATAGATAGATAGATAGGAGATAGATAGGAAGGAGATAGATAGATAGATAGATAGATAGATAGATAGATAGATAGGAGATAGATAGGAAGGAGATAGATAGATAGATAGATAGATAGATAGATAGATAGATAGGAGATAGATAGATAGATAGATAGGAGATAGATAAATAGGAGATAGATAGATAGATAGATAGATAGATAGATAGATAGATAGATAGGAGATAGATAGGAAGGAGATAGATAGATAGATAGATAGATAGATAGATAGGAGATAGATAGATAGATAGATAGATAGATAGATAGGAGATAGATAGATAGATAGATAGATAGGAGATAGATAGATAGATAGGAGATAGATAGATAGATAGATAGATAGATAGATAGATAGATAGACAGACAGACAGACAGACAGACAGACAGACAGACAGATAGATAGATAGATAGATAGATAGATAGATAGATAGATAGATAGGAGATAGATAGATAGGAGATAGATAGATAGATAGATAGATAGATAGGAGATAGATAGATAGATAGGAGATAGATAGGAAGGAGATAGATAGATAGATAGATAGATAGATAGATAGGAGATAGATAGATAGGAGATAGATAGATAGATAGATAGATAGATAGATAGATAGATAGATAGGAGATAGATAGATAGATAGATAGATAGATAGATAGGAGATAGATAGATAGATAGATAGATAAGAGATAGATAGATAGATAGATAGATAGATAGATAGATAGATAGATAGGAGATAGATAGATAGATAGGAGATAGATAGATAGGAGATAGATAGATAGATAGATAGGAGATAGATAGATAGATAGATAGATAGATAGATAGATAGATAGATAGGAGATAGATAGATAGATAGATAGATAGATAGGAGATAGATAGGAAGGAGATAGATAGATAGATAGATAGATAGATAGATAGGAGATAGATAGATAGATAGGAGATAGATAAATAGGAGATAGATAGATAGATAGATAGATAGATAGATAGATAGATAGATAGGAGATAGATAGGAAGGAGATAGATAGATAGATAGATAGATAGATAGATAGATAGGAGATAGATAGATAGATAGATAGATAGATAGATGATAGATAGATAGATGATAGATAGATAGATAGATAGATAGATAGATAGGAGATAGATAGATAGGAGATAGATAGATAGATAGATAGATAGATAGATAGATAGATAGATAGATAGGAGATAGATGATACATAGATAGATAGATAGATAGATAGATGATAGATAGATAGACAGACAGATAGATAGATGGATAGATAGATAGGAGATAGATAGATAGATAGATAGATGATAGATAGATAGATAGATAGATAGATAGATAGATAGATAGATAGGAGATAGATAGATAGGAGATAGATAGATAGATAGATAGGAGATAGATAGATAGATAGGAGATAGATAGGAAGGAGATAGATAGATAGATAGATAGATAGATAGATAGGAGATAGATAGATAGATAGATAGGAGATAGATAGATAGGAGATAGATAGATAGATAGATAGATAGATAGATAGGAGATAGATAGATAGATAGATAGATAGATAGATAGGAGATAGATAGATAGATAGATAGGAGATAGATAGATAGGAGATAGATAGATAGATAGATAGATAGATAGATAGGAGATAGATAGATAGGAGATAGATAGATAGATAGATAGATAGATAGATAGATAGATAGATAGGAGATAGATAGATAGATAGGAGATAGATAGGAAGGAGATAGATAGATAGATAGATAGATAGATAGATAGATAGATAGATAGATAGGAGATAGATAGATAGGAGATAGATAGATAGGAGATAGATAGATAGATAGATAGATAGATAGATAGATAGATAGATAGGAGATAGATGATACATAGATAGATAGATAGATAGATAGATGATAGATAGATAGACAGACAGACAGATAGATAGATAGATAGATAGATAGATAGGAGATAGATAGATAGATAGATAGATGATAGATAGATAGATAGATAGATAGATAGATAGATAGGAGATAGATAGATAGGAGATAGATAGATAGATAGATAGATAGGAGATAGATAGATAGATAGGAGATAGATAGGAAGGAGATAGATAGATAGATAGATAGATAGATAGATAGGAGATAGATAGATAGATAGATAGATAGGAGATAGATAGATAGGAGATAGATAGATAGATAGATAGATAGATAGATAGATAGGAGATAGATAGATAGATAGATAGATAGATAGGAGATAGATAGATAGATAGATAGATAGATAAGAGATAGATAGATAGATAGATAGATAGATAGATAGATGATAGATAGATAGATAGGAGATAGATAGATAGGAGATAGATAGATAGATAGATAGATAGATAGATAGATAGATAGATAGATAGGAGATAGATAGATAGATAGATAGGAGATAGATAGATAGATAGGAGATAGATAGGAAGGAGATAGATAGATAGATAGATAGATAGATAGATAGATAGATAGATAGATAGATAGATAGATAGGAGATAGATAGATAGATAGGAGATAGATAGATAGGAGATAGATAGATAGATAGATAGATAGATAGATAGATAGATAGATAGGAGATAGATAGATAGATAGATAGGAGATAGATAGATAGATAGATAGATAGATAGATAGATAGATAAGAGATAGATAGATAGATAGATAGATAGATAGGAGATAGATAGATAGATAGATAGATAGATAGATAGGAGATAGATAGGAAGGAGATAGATAGATAGATAGATAGATAGATAGATAGATAGATAGGAGATAGATAGATAGATAGGAGATAGATAAATAGGAGATAGATAGATAGATAGATAGATAGATAGATAGATAGATAGGAGATAGATAGGAGATAGATAGATAGATAGATAGATAGATAGATAGGAGATAGATAGATAGATAGATAGATAGATAGATAGGAGATAGATAGATAGATAGATAGATAGATAGATAGGAGATAGATAGATAGATAGATAGATAGGAGATAGATAGATAGATAGATAGATAGACAGACAGACAGACAGACAGACAGATAGATAGATAGATAGATAGATAGATAGATAGGAGATAGATAGATAGATAGGAGATAGATAGGAAGGAGATAGATAGATAGATAGATAGATAGATAGATAGATAGATAGGAGATAGATAGATAGGAGATAGATAGATAGGAGATAGATAGATAGATAGATAGATAGATAGGAGATAGATAGATAGATAGATAGATAGATAGATAGATAGATAGATAGGAGATAGATAGATAGATAGATAAGAGATAGATAGATAGATAGATAGATAGATAGATAGATAGATAGATAGGAGATAGATAGATAGATAGGAGATAGATAGATAGGAGATAGATAGATAGATAGATAGATAGATAGGAGATAGATAGATAGATAGATAGATAGATAGATAGATAGGAGATAGATAGATAGATAGGAGATAGATAGATAGGAGATAGATAGATAGATAGATAGATAGATAGGAGATAGATAGATAGATAGATAGGAGATAGATAGATAGATAGATAGATAGATAGATAGATAGATAGATAGATAGGAGATAGATAGGAAGGAGATAGATAGATAGATAGATAGATAGATAGATAGATAGGAGATAGATAGGAAGGAGATAGATAGATAGATAGATAGATAGATAGATAGATAGATAGATAGGAGATAGATAGATAGATAGATAGGAGATAGATAAATAGGAGATAGATAGATAGATAGATAGATAGATAGATAGGAGATAGATAGGAAGGAGATAGATAGATAGATAGATAGATAGATAGGAGATAGATAGATAGATAGATAGATAGATAGATAGATAGGAGATAGATAGATAGATAGATAGATAGGAGATAGATAGATAGATAGGAGATAGATAGATAGATAGATAGATAGATAGATAGATAGACAGACAGACAGACAGACAGACAGATAGATAGATAGATAGATAGATAGGAGATAGATAGATAGGAGATAGATAGATAGATAGATAGATAGATAGATAGATAGGAGATAGATAGATAGATAGGAGATAGATAGGAAGGAGATAGATAGATAGATAGATAGATAGATAGATAGATAGGAGATAGATAGATAGGAGATAGATAGATAGATAGATAGATAGATAGATAGATAGGAGATAGATAGATAGATAGATAGATAGATAGGAGATAGATAGATAGATAGATAGATAGATAAGAGATAGATAGATAGATAGATAGATAGATAGATAGATAGATAGGAGATAGATAGATAGATAGGAGATAGATAGATAGGAGATAGATAGATAGATAGATAGGAGATAGATAGATAGATAGATAGATAGATAGATAGATAGATAGATAGGAGATAGATAGATAGATAGATAGGAGATAGATAGGAAGGAGATAGATAGATAGATAGATAGATAGATAGATAGATAGATAGATAGATAGATAGATAGGAGATAGATAGATAGATAGGAGATAGATAAATAGGAGATAGATAGATAGATAGATAGATAGATAGATAGATAGATAGATAGATAGGAGATAGATAGGAAGGAGATAGATAGATAGATAGATAGATAGATAGATAGATAGATAGGAGATAGATAGATAGATAGATAGATAGATAGATAGATAGATAGGAGATAGATAGATAGATAGATAGATAGATAGATAGGAGATAGATAGATAGGAGATAGATAGATAGATAGATAGATAGACAGACAGACAGACAGACAGACAGATAGATAGATAGATAGATAGATAGATAGATAGGAGATAGATAGATAGGAGATAGATAGATAGATAGATAGATAGAAGATAGATAGATAGATAGATAGATAGAAGATAGATAGATAGATAGATAGATAGATAGATAGATAGATAGGAGATAGATAGATAGATAGATAGATAGGAGATAGATAGATAGATAGATAGATAGATAGATAGATAGATAGATAGACAGATAGGAGATAGATAGATAGGAGATAGATAGATAGGAGATAGATAGATAGATAGATAGATAGATAGATAGATAGATAGATAGATAGATAGGAGATAGATAGATAGATAGATAGATAGATAGATAGGAGACAGAAGACAACTGTACCACCTCAAACCACCAGTGAGGGTCTGGATGAAGATATTTGACGCTGTCATCTCCCCGATCCTTCTCTATGGCAGTGAGGTTTGGGGCCCAGCCACCTACCCAGACCAGTCAAGGTGGGATTCCAGCCCAACAGAGAACTTCCACCTGGAGTTCTGCAAATACCTGCTCCATGTCCATCGCAACACCACCAACATGGCCTGCAGGGCAGAGCTAGGCAGACTCCCCCTATGGCTCACCATACAGAAGAGGGCGCTAGCTTTCCAGGCACACATCCAGGGGAGCGACTCCTACCACCACCAAGCATGGCTAAGCCACCTGAGCAAACCAGACATTCACCAACCAAACAGCAGCCAACCACCAAACCAAAAACACCAACAGATGATAACCAAGGCCGAAATAAAGGCGACCACAGAGGCAAACAGAGAGCGGTACATTGAAGAATGGAGAAATGAAATAAATAACTCCAAGAAACTCACCAATGTGTACCAATCCCTACAAAGGGACTACACCATGGCCACCTACCTGGAGAGAATACGCCACCCCAAGCACAGACAGACCCTGAGCCGGTACAGACTGAGCGCCCACAACCTAGAGATAGAGACGGGGCGATACAGGCAGACGTACAAGCCACGGGAGAAGAGACTGTGCCAGCACTGTGACCAGGGGGCCCTAGAAGACCAGACCCACTTCCTGCTACACTGCACCAAATACTCAGCTGTGAGGGCCGTCTACTACCAAAGACTCTCTGCCAACATCCCCCAGTCCCCAGTATATATCTGTATACACCCCCAGTATATATCTGTATACACCCCCAGTCCCCGGTATATATCTGTATACACCCCCAGTCCCCGGTATATATCTGTATACACCCCCAGTATATATCTGTATACACCCCCAGTCCCCGGTATATATCTGTATACACCCCCAGTATATATCTGTATACACCCCCAGTCCCCGGTATATATCTGTATACACCCCCAGTCCCCGGTATATATCTGTATACACCCCCAGTATATATCTGTATACACCCCCAGTCCCCGGTATATATCTGTATACACCCCCAGTCCCCGGTATATATCTGTATACACCCCCGGTATATATCTGTATACACCCCCAGTCCCCGGTATATATCTGTATACACCCCCGGTATATATCTGTATACACCCCCGGTATATATCTGTATACACCCCCGGTATTTATCTGTATACACCCCCAGTCCCCGGTATATATCTGTATACACCCCCAGTCCCCGGTATATATCTGTATACACCCCCAGTCCCCGGTATATATCTGTATACACCCCCGGTATATATCTGTATACACCCCCAGTCCCCGGTATATATCTGTATACACCCCCAGTCCCCGGTATATATCTGTATACACCCCCGGTATATATCTGTATACACCCTCGGTATTTATCTGTATACACCCCCAGTCCCCGGTATATATCTGTATACACCCCCAGTCCCCGGTATATATCTGTATACACCCCCAGTCCCCGGTATATATCTGTATACACCCCCAGTCCCCGGTATATATCTGTATACACCCCCAGTCCCCGGTATATATCTGTATACACCCCCAGTCCCCGGTATATATCTGTATACACCCCCGGTATATATCTGTATACACCCCCAGTCCCCGGTATATATCTGTATACACCCCCAGTCCCCGGTATATATCTGTATACACCCCCAGTCCCCGGTATATATCTGTATACACCCCCAGTCCCCGGTATATATCTGTATACACCCCCAGTCCCCGGTACATATCTGTATACACCCCCAGTCCCCGATATATATCTGTATACACCCCCGGTATATATCTGTATACACCCCCAGTCCCCGGTATATATCTGTATACACCCCCAGTCCCCGGTATATATCTGTATACACCCCCAGTCCCCGGTATATATCTGTATACACCCCCAGTCCCCGGTATATATCTGTATACACCCCCAGTCCCCGGTATATATCTGTATACACCCCCAGTCCCCGGTATATATCTGTATACACCCCCAGTCCCCGGTATATATCTGTATACACCCCCAGTCCCCGGTATATATCTGTATACACCCCCAGTCCCCGGTATATATCCGTATACACCCCCAGTCCCCGGTATATATCCGTATACACCCCCAGTCCCCGGTATACAGCCGTATACACCCCCAGTCCCTGGTATACAGCCGTATACACCCCCAGTCCCCGGTATATATCTGTATACACCCCCAGTCCCCGGTATATATCTGTATACACCCCCAGTCCCCGGTATATATCTGTATACACCCCCAGTATATATCTGTATACACCCCCAGTCCCCGGTATATATCTGTATACACCCCCAGTCCCCGGTATATATCTGTATACACCCCCAGTCCCCGGTATATATCTGTATACACCCCCAGTCCCCGGTATATATCTGTATACACCCCCAGTCCCCGGTATATATCTGTATACACCCCCAGTCCCCGGTATATATCTGTATACACCCCCAGTCCCCGGTATACAGCCGTATACACCCCCAGTCCCCGGTATATATCTGTATACACCCCCAGTCCCCGGTATATATCTGTATACACCCCCAGTCCCCGGTATACAGCCGTATACACCCCCAGTCCCCGGTATATATCTGTATACACCCCCAGTCCCCGGTATATATCTGTATACACCCCCAGTCCCCGGTATATATCTGTATACACCCCCCAGTATATATCTGTATACACCCCCAGTCCCCGGTATATATCTGTATACACCCCCAGTCCCCGGTATATATCTGTATACACCCCCAGTCCCCGGTATATATCTGTATACACCCCCAGTCCCCGGTATATATCTGTATACACCCCCAGTCCCCGGTATATATCTGTATACACCCCCAGTCCCCGGTATATATCTGTATACACCCCCAGTCCCCGGTATATATCTGTATACACCCCCGGTATATATCTGTATACACCCCCGGTATATATCTGTATACACCCCCAGTCCCCGGTATATATCTGTATACACCCCCAGTCCCCGGTATATATCTGTATACACCCCCAGTCCCCCGGTATATATCTGTATACACCCCCAGTCCCCGGTATATATCTGTATACACCCCCAGTCCCCGGTATATATCTGTATACACCCCCAGTCCCCGGTATATATCTGTATACACCCCCAGTCCCCGGTATATATCTGTATACACCCCCAGTCCCCGGTATACAGCCGTATACACCCCCAGTCCCCGGTATATATCTGTATACACCCCCAGTCCCCGGTATATATCTGTATACACCCCCAGTCCCCGGTATATATCTGTATACACCCCCAGTCCCCGGTATATATCTGTATACACCCCCAGTCCCCGGTATACAGCCGTATACACCCCCAGTCCCCGGTATATATCTGTATACACCCCCAGTCCCCGGTATATATCTGTATACACCCCCAGTCCCCGGTATACAGCCGTATACACCCCCAGTCCCCGGTATATATCTGTATACACCCCCAGTCCCCGGTATATATCTGTATACACCCCCAGTCCCCGGTATATATCTGTATACACCCCCGGTATATATCTGTATACACCCCCAGTATATATCTGTATACACCCCCAGTCCCCGGTATATATCTGTATACACCCCCAGTCCCCGGTATATATCTGTATACACCCCCAGTCCCCGGTATATATCTGTATACACCCCCAGTCCCCGGTATATATCTGTATACACCCCCAGTCCCCGGTATATATCTGTATACACCCCCAGTCCCCGGTATATATCTGTATACACCCCCCGGTATATATCTGTATACACCCCCGGTATATATCTGTATACACCCCCAGTCCCCGGTATATATCTGTATACACCCCCAGTCCCCGGTATATATCTGTATACACCCCCAGTCCCCGGTATATATCTGTATACACCCCCAGTCCCCGGTATATATCTGTATACACCCCCAGTCCCCGGTATATATCTGTATACACCCCCAGTCCCCGGTATATATCTGTATACACCCCCAGTCCCCGGTATATATCTGTATACACCCCCAGTCCCCGGTATATATCTGTATACACCCCCAGTCCCCGGTATATATCTGTATACACCCCCAGTCCCCGGTATATATCTGTATACACCCCCAGTCCCCGGTATATATCTGTATACACCCCCAGTCCCCGGTATATATCTGTATACACCCCCAGTCCCCGGTATATATCTGTATACACCCCCAGTTCCCGGTATATATCTGTATACGTCCCCGGTATATATCTGTATACACCCCCAGTCCCCGGTATATATCTGTATACACCCCCAGTCCCCGGTATATATCTGTATACACCCCCAGTTCCCCGGTATATATCTGTATACACCCCCAGTCCCCGGTATATATCTGTATACACCCCCAGTTCCCGGTATACAGCCGTATACACCCCCAGTCCCCGGTATATATCTGTATACACCCCCAGTCCCCGGTATATATCTGTATACACCCCCAGTCCCCGGTATATATCTGTATACACCCCCAGTCCCCGGTATATATCTGTATACACCCCCAGTCCCCGGTATATATCTGTATACACCCCCAGTCCCCGGTATATATCTGTATACACCCCCGGTATATATCTGTATACACCCCCAGTCCCCGGTATATATCTGTATACACCCCCAGTCCCCGGTATATATCTGTATACACCCCCGGTATATATCTGTATACACCCTCGGTATTTATCTGTATACACCCCCAGTCCCCGGTATATATCTGTATACACCCCCAGTCCCCGGTATATATCTGTATACACCCCCAGTCCCCGGTATATATCTGTATACACCCCCAGTCCCCGGTATATATCTGTATACACCCCCAGTCCCCGGTATATATCTGTATACACCCCCAGTCCCCGGTATATATCTGTATACACCCCCGGTATATATCTGTATACACCCCCAGTCCCCGGTATATATCTGTATACACCCCCAGTCCCCGGTATATATCTGTATACACCCCCAGTCCCCGGTATATATCTGTATACACCCCCAGTCCCCGGTACATATCTGTATACACCCCCAGTCCCCGATATATATCTGTATACACCCCCGGTATATATCTGTATACACCCCCAGTCCCCGGTATATATCTGTATACACCCCCAGTCCCCGGTATATATCTGTATACACCCCCAGTCCCCGGTATATATCTGTATACACCCCCAGTCCCCGGTATATATCTGTATACACCCCCAGTCCCCGGTATATATCTGTATACACCCCCAGTCCCCGGTATATATCTGTATACACCCCCAGTCCCCGGTATATATCTGTATACACCCCCAGTCCCCGGTATATATCTGTATACACCCCCAGTCCCCGGTATATATCTGTATACACCCCCAGTCCCCGGTATATATCTGTATACACCCCCAGTCCCCCGGTATACAGCCGTATACACCCCCAGTCCCTGGTATACAGCCGTATACACCCCCAGTCCCCGGTATATATCTGTATACACCCCCAGTCCCCGGTATATATCTGTATACACCCCCAGTCCCCGGTATATATCTGTATACACCCCCAGTATATATCTGTATACACCCCCAGTCCCCGGTATATATCTGTATACACCCCCAGTCCCCGGTATATATCTGTATACACCCCCAGTCCCCGGTATATATCTGTATACACCCCCAGTCCCCGGTATATATCTGTATACACCCCCAGTCCCCGGTATATATCTGTATACACCCCCAGTCCCCGGTATATATCTGTATACACCCCCAGTCCCCGGTATACAGCCGTATACACCCCCAGTCCCCGGTATATATCTGTATACACCCCCAGTCCCCGGTATATATCTGTATACACCCCCAGTCCCCGGTATACAGCCGTATACACCCCCAGTCCCCGGTATATATCTGTATACACCCCCAGTCCCCGGTATATATCTGTATACACCCCCAGTCCCCGGTATATATCTGTATACACCCCCAGTATATATCTGTATACACCCCCAGTCCCCGGTATATATCTGTATACACCCCCAGTCCCCGGTATATATCTGTATACACCCCCAGTCCCCGGTATATATCTGTATACACCCCCAGTCCCCGGTATATATCTGTATACACCCCCAGTCCCCGGTATATATCTGTATACACCCCCAGTCCCCGGTATATATCTGTATACACCCCCAGTCCCCGGTATATATCTGTATACACCCCCGGTATATATCTGTATACACCCCCGGTATATATCTGTATACACCCCCAGTCCCCGGTATATATCTGTATACACCCCCAGTCCCCGGTATATATCTGTATACACCCCCAGTCCCCGGTATATATCTGTATACACCCCCAGTCCCCGGTATATATCTGTATACACCCCCAGTCCCCGGTATATATCTGTATACACCCCCAGTCCCCGGTATATATCTGTATACACCCCCAGTCCCCGGTATATATCTGTATACACCCCCAGTCCCCGGTATATATCTGTATACACCCCCAGTCCCCGGTATATATCTGTATACACCCCCAGTCCCCGGTATATATCTGTATACACCCCCAGTCCCCGGTATATATCTGTATACACCCCCAGTCCCCGGTATATATCTGTATACACCCCCAGTCCCCGGTATACAGCCGTATACACCCCCAGTCCCCGGTATATATCTGTATACACCCCCAGTCCCCGGTATATATCTGTATACACCCCCAGTCCCCGGTATACAGCCGTATACACCCCCAGTCCCCGGTATATATCTGTATACACCCCCAGTCCCCGGTATATATCTGTATACACCCCCAGTCCCCGGTATATATCTGTATACACCCCCGGTATATATCTGTATACACCCCCAGTATATATCTGTATACACCCCCAGTCCCCGGTATATATCTGTATACACCCCCAGTCCCCGGTATATATCTGTATACACCCCCAGTCCCCGGTATATATCTGTATACACCCCCAGTCCCCGGTATATATCTGTATACACCCCCAGTCCCCGGTATATATCTGTATACACCCCCAGTCCCCGGTATATATCTGTATACACCCCCAGTCCCCGGTATATATCTGTATACACCCCCGGTATATATCTGTATACACCCCCGGTATATATCTGTATACACCCCCGGTATATATCTGTATACACCCCCAGTCCCCGGTATATATCTGTATACACCCCCAGTCCCCGGTATATATCTGTATACACCCCCAGTCCCCGGTATATATCTGTATACACCCCCAGTCCCCGGTATATATCTGTATACACCCCCAGTCCCCGGTATATATCTGTATACACCCCCAGTCCCCGGTATATATCTGTATACACCCCCAGTCCCCGGTATATATCTGTATACACCCCCAGTCCCCGGTATATATCTGTATACACCCCCAGTCCCCGGTATATATCTGTATACACCCCCAGTCCCCGGTATATATCTGTATACACCCCCAGTTCCCGGTATATATCTGTATACACCCCCAGTCCCCGGTATATATCTGTATACACCCCCAGTCCCCGGTATATATCTGTATACACCCCCAGTCCCCGGTATATATCTGTATACACCCCCAGTCCCCGGTATATATCTGTATACACCCCCAGTTCCCGGTATATATCTGTATACACCCCCAGTCCCCGGTATATATCTGTATACACCCCCAGTCCCCGGTATATATCTGTATACACCCCCAGTCCCCGGTATATATCTGTATACACCCCCAGTTCCCGGTATATATCTGTATACACCCCCAGTCCCCGGTATATATCTGTATACACCCCCAGTTCCCGGTATACAGCCGTATACACCCCAGTCCCCGGTATATATCTGTATACACCCCCAGTCCCCGGTATATATCTGTATACACCCCCAGTCCCCGGTATATATCTGTATACACCCCCAGTCCCCGGTATACAGCCGTATACACCCCCAGTCCCCGGTATATATCTGTATACACCCCCAGTATATATCTGTATACACCCCCAGTCCCCGGTATACAGCCGTATACACCCCCAGTCCCCGGTATATATCTGTATACACCCCCAGTCCCCGGTATACAGCCGTATACACCCCCAGTCCCCGGTATATATCTGTATACACCCCCAGTCCCCGGTATATATCTGTATACACCCCCAGTCCCCGGTATATATCTGTATACACCCCCAGTCCCCGGTATATATCTGTATACACCCCCAGTCCCCGGTATATATCTGTATACACCCCCAGTCCCCGGTATATATCTGTATACACCCCCAGTCCCCGGTATATATCTGTATACACCCCCAGTCCCCGGTATATATCTGTATACACCCCCAGTCCCCGGTATATATCTGTATACACCCCCAGTCCCCGGTATATATCTGTATACACCCCCAGTCCCCGGTATATATCTGTATACACCCCCAGTCCCCGGTATATATCTGTATACACCCCCGGTATATATCTGTATACACCCCCAGTCCCCGGTATATATCTGTATACACCCCCAGTCCCCGGTATATATCTGTATACACCCCCGGTATATATCTGTATACACCCCCGGTATATATCTGTATACACCCCCAGTCCCCGGTATATATCTGTATACACCCCCAGTCCCCGGTATATATCTGTATACACCCCCAGTCCCCCGGTATATATCTGTATACACCCCCAGTCCCCGGTATATATCTGTATACACCCCCAGTCCCCGGTATATATCTGTATACACCCCCAGTCCCCGGTATATATCTGTATACACCCCCAGTCCCCGGTATATATCTGTATACACCCCCAGTCCCCGGTATATATCTGTATACACCCCCGGTATATATCTGTATACACCCCCAGTCCCCGGTATACAGCCGTATACACTGCCTGTGTCGGGGCGGCCTGTAGTCTGGCTCCTCCCCTCGGCCTCCTCCTCATCTCTCTCCCTCACAGCGCTGATGCTGGGGCCGGTGCCCGGGGTGTGATCCGACACCCCCGGTGAAGCGATGAGGCTGCTGGCCGGTGCCGGTCTGTGCCTTGCCCTGTGTGCTCTGGCTCTGCTGGCTGTGGCCCTCTGCACCGACCACTGGTACGAGACTGATGCCCGGAGACACCGGGACCGCTGCAGGAAACCGGGAGGGAAGCGGAGCGACCCCGGCTACATGTACACCCCCGGGCAACACCTGCCCCTCCGCGGAGGAGGCCACGCCAAGGGCCGGGGGGAGCTGCGGGTCATCTCCAGAGCCGGGGATGAAGTGGCCCCGGGCCCCCGCCCCTACCTGGCCCTGGACTCCCATTGTAGCCGCCGCTTTAACTCCACGGTCTCCGGGCTCTGGAGGAGATGTCACCGGGAAGGCTTCGACAAGGACACGGAGGAGCTCATTACAAGAGGTAGGGGCTCGCCTGTCCCCGGGGCCCCTCTATAGGGGGCCCCTGTATTATTGGATGGTGCAGGACGCCATTACCTGGATCCGGGGTGTGGGGGGGCCACGGCTGCACCATCTGTAATGTTATGTGAGGGGACGTCCACGTTAGCGGCATCAATGGAAGGGTCCGGACGTGTCGCCTCTGCTGCCCCTATGGCGGGACCCTCAGACATGTCCATCCCCCCCCAATGCCCAACCGCAAGACTGACGATATTAGTCTCGTGTCACAATCACATCGCCAAACCATCGCACCGCTACATAGAGCACCGTCACACCATCGCACCGCTACATAGAGCACCGTCACACCATCGCACCGCTACATAGAGCACCGTCACACCATCGCACCGCTACATAGAGCACCATCACACCGCCAAACCATCGCACCGCTACATAGAGCACGGCCACACCATCACACCGCTACATAGAGCACGGCCACACCATCGCATCGCTACATAGAGCACCGTCACACCATCACACCGCCAAACCATCGCACCGCTACATAGAGCACGGCCACACCATCACACCGCTACATAGAGCACGGCCACACCATCACACCGCTACATAGAGCACGGCCACACCATCACACCGCCAAACCATCGCACCGCTACATAGAGCACGGCCACACCATCACACCGCCAAACCATCGCACCGCTACATAGAGCACCGTCACACCATCGCACCGCTACATAGAGCACGGCCACACCATCACACCGCCAAACCATCGCACCGCTACATAGAGCACGGCCACACCATCACACCGCCAAACCATCGCACCGCTACATAGAGCACGGCCACACCATCACACCGCTACGTAGAGCACCGTCACACCATCACACCGCCAAATCATCGCACCGCTACATAGAGCACGGTCACACCATCGCACCGCTACATAGAGCACGGTCACACCATCGCACCGCTACATAGAGCACGGCCACACCATCACACCGCTACATAGAGCACGGCCACACCATCACACCGCCAAACCATCGCACCGCTACATAGAGCACGGCCACACCATCACACCGCTACATAGAGCACGGCCACACCATCACACCGCCAAACCATCACACCGCTACATAGAGCACGGCCACACCATCACACCGCCAAACCATCGCACCGCTACATAGAGCACCGTCACACCATCGCACCGCTACATAGAGCACGGCCACACCATCACACCGCCAAACCATCGCACCGCTACATAGAGCACGGCCACACCATCACACCGCCAAACCATCGCACCGCTACATAGAGCACGGCCACACCATCACACCGCTACGTAGAGCACCGTCACACCATCACACCGCCAAATCATCGCACCGCTACATAGAGCACCGTCACACCATCACACCGCTACATAGAGCACGGCCACACCATCACACCGCCAAACCATCGCACCGCTACATAGCGCACAGCCACACCATCGCATCGCTACATAGAGCACCGTCACACCATCACACCGCCAAACCATCGCACCGCTACATAGCGCACAGCCACACCATCGCATCGCTACATAGAGCACGGCCACACCATCACACCGCCAAACCATCGCACCGCTACATAGAGCACAGCCACACCATCACACCGCCAAACCATCGCACCGCTACATAGAGCACGGCCACACCATCACACCGCTACGTAGAGCACCGTCACACCATCACACCGCTACATAGAGCACTGCCACACCATCGCACCGCCACACCATCGCACCGCCACACCATCGCACCGCCACACCATCGCACCGCCACACCATCGCACCGCTACATAGAGCACCGTCGCACCGCTACATAGAGCACCGTCACACCGCTACATAGAGCACAGCCACACCATCGCACCGCCAAACCATCACACCGCTACATAGAGCACAGCCACACCATCACACCGCCAAATCATCGCACCGCTACATAGAGCACGGCCACACCATCACACCGCTACGTAGAGCACCGTCACACCATCACACCGCCAAACCATCGCACCGCTACATAGAGCACGGCCACACCATCACACCGCTACATAGAGCACGGCCAAACCATCACACCGCTACATAGAGCACGGCCACACCATCGCACCGCTACATAGAGCACGGCCACACCATCGCACCGCTACATAGAGCACGGCCACACCATCGCACCGCTACATAGAGCACGGCCACACCATCACACCGCTACATAGAGCACGGCCACACCATCACACCGCTACATAGAGCACGGCCACACCATCACACCGCTACATAGAGCACGGCCACACCATCACACCGCTACATAGAGCACGGCCACACCATCACACCGCTACATAGAGCACGGCCACACCATCACACCGCTACATAGAGCACGGCCACACCATCACACCGCTACATAGAGCACGGCCACACCATCACACCGCTACATAGAGCACAGCCACACCATCGCACCGCTACATAGAGCACAGCCACACCATCGCACCGCTACATAGAGCACGGCCACACCATCACATCGCCACGCCATCGCAACGCTAAACCATCACACCGCTACATAGAGCACCATCGCACCGCCACATAGAGCACGGCCACACCATCACATCGCCACGCCATCGCAACGCTAAACCATCACACCGCTACATAGAGCACCATCGCACCGCCACATAGAGCACGGCCACACCATCACATCGCCACGCCATCGCAACGCTAAACCATCACACCGCTACGTAGAGCACCATCGCACCGCCACATAGAGCACGGCCACACCATCGCACCACTACATAGAGCACGGCCACACCATCGCACCACTACATAGAGCACGGCCACACCATCACACCGCTACGTAGAGCACCATCGCACCGCCACATAGAGCACGGCCACACCATCGCACCACTACATAGAGCACGGCCACACCATCACATCGCCACGCCATCGCAACGCTAAACCATCACACTGCTACGTAGAGCACCATCGCACCGCTACATAGAGCACGGCCACACCATCACACCGCTACGTAGAGCACCACTATGCAGAGCACGGCCACACCATCCCACCACTATGCTACAATACCGCCACTCTATCTCACAGCCAAGCTGCTGCACCACCATTCCGAGTAGCTAACATATAGGACCTTTCATGTCCTCATTTAGGTGCGGTATTATATATATATATCTCCTCACTGTCATGGCCCCCCTGACTACACTCTAACATTGCCCTGTTCCGTCAGGGGGCGGTCCTCACAGCTCAGCGTCATCACATTAAATTTTGGTCCAGAATCACATGATCTATGACATCACACAAAGTGTCTGAAACGTTACCGACCATCTAACCATAAGCTGCACGGTAATGGAATCCAAAGAGGTGCATGTCTGTCTTATGACGCCATAATATGTAACCATAGGGACTACCCAACACTAGGGACCAACTAATTATAGGGACTATCCAAGAACAGGGACCAACTAACCGTAGGGACTACCCAACACTAGGGATCAACTAACCGTAGGGACTACCCAACACTAGGGACCAACTAACCGTAGGGACTATCCAACACTAGGGACCACCTAACCGTAGGGACTACCCAACACTAGGGACCAACTAACCATAGGGACTACCCAACACTAGGGACCAACTAACCATAGGGACTACCCAACACTAGGGACCAACTAATTATAGGGACTATCCAAGAACAGGGACCAACTAACCGTAGGGACTACCCAACACTAGGGATCAACTAACCGTAGGGACTACCCAACACTAGGGACCAACTAACCGTAGGGACTATCCAACACTAGGGACCACCTAACCGTAGGGACTACCCAACACTAGGGACCAACTAACCGTAGGGACTACCCAACACTAGGGACCAACTAACCATAGGGACTATCCAACAATAGGGACCAACTAATTATAGGGACTACCCAACACTAGGGACCAACTAACCGTAGGGACTATCCAACAATAGGGACCAACTAATTATAGGGATTACCCAACACTAGGGACCAACTAACCGTAGGGACTACCCAACACTAGGGACCAACTAACCGTAGGGACTACCCAACACTTGGGCCCAACTAATTATAGGGACTACCCAACACTAGGGACCAACTAACCGTAGGGACTACCCAACACTAGGGACCAACTAACCGTAGGGACTACCCAACACTAGGGCCCAACTAATTATAGGGACTACCCAACACTAGGGACCAACTAACCGTAGGGACTACCCAACACTAGGGACCAACTAACCGTAGGGACTACCCAACACTAGGGACCAACTAACCGTAGGGACTACCCAACACTAGGGCCCAACTAATTATAGGGACTACCCAACACTAGGGACCAACTAACCGTAGGGACTACCCAACACTAGGGACCAACTAACCATAGGGACTATCCAACACTAGGGCCCAACTAATTATAGGGACTACCCAACACTAGGGACCAACTAACCATAGGGACTATCCAACAATAGGGACCAACTAACCGTAGGGACTACCCAACACTAGGGACCAACTAACCATAGGGACTATCCAACACTAGGGCCCAACTAATTATAGGGACTACCCAACACTAGGGACCAACTAACCATAGGGACTATCCAACAATAGGGACCAACTAACCGTAGGGACTACCCAACACTAGGGACCAACTAACCATAGGGACTACCCAACACTAGGGACCAACTAACCGTAGGGACTACCCAAGAACAGGGACCAACTAACCGTAGGGACTACCCAAGAACAGGGACCAACTAACCGTAGGGACTACCCAAGAACAGGGACCACCCAACACTAGGGACCAACTAATTATAGGGACTACCCAACACTAGGGACCAACTAACCGTAGGCGCTACCCAACAATAGGGACCAACTAACCGTAGGGGCTATCCAACCATAAGGACCAACTAACCGTAGGGACTACCCAACACTAGGGACCAACTAACCGTAGGGACTACCCAACCCTAGGGACTACCTAACCCTAGGGACTACCTAACCCTAGGGACTACCTAACCCTAGGGACTACCTAACCCTAGGGACTACCCAACTCTAGGGACCAACTAACCGTAGGGACTATCCAACAATAGGGACCAACTAACCGTAGGGACTATCCAACCCTAGGGACTAACTAACCGTAGGGACTATCCAACCCTAGGGACTAACTAACCGAGGGACTATGCAACCCTAGGGAATAACTAACCGTAGGGACTATCCAACCCTAGGGACTAACTAACTGTAGGGACTATCCAACAATAGGGACCAACTAACCGTAGGGACTATCCAACAATAGGGACTACCCAACCATTGGGATAAAGCAACCATAAAGACTACCTAAACTATGGGACTACGGAGCTATAGGGACTACCCAACCAAAGAGATTACACAACCGTAGGGACCAACTAACTGTAGGGACCATCATGCTTTGTAGGGCAGTTTTCTGTCCCTTTGGGTTTTTACACAATTATTGGTGTTATTACTTTTGTTCGGTCCCCGTTTCCCGGGGGGGGGGGGGGGGGGGGGCTGTCAGTGCATGCTGGGAGTTGTAGTTTCTATTACTGCAGCGGGGAGGGGGGGGGGAGAGGCTGCCGCTGTCCGCCGCTGTCCATGGTGCTGACGGTCCCACAGTGCGGCCCCGTAGGGCGGTGTCACAGATCTGTGCTTGTTAACCCTTTCTGAGGCTCTTCACACGTGCGCTATATTCATGTCTTTACTGTTGTCAGTTGTCAGAAGTCGCTTTCCTTACGGTGGGGGAGGGGATACAAGTTATTGGGCGCAGTGCAGTCTGTCGCTAATAATATGAGGAGGGTCACATAACCAGGGTCTTAGGAAAGTTGGGTGAGTAAGGGGTTGTCTCCGTCTTGCGTTGCTTTTGTTCCCATTGTTGTGTAACTACAACTCCCAGCATTCATAGCTGCTCTGCTGTTCATTGCATGCTGGGAGTTGTAGTTTTACAAAGCCCCCTGATATAGGGGGACCCCTGCTTGTTATCTATAGGTGACCCTGCAGCGCCCCCACAGGTCAGATCAGGTATTACACACTTGTCATCCTCTTTTCTCTTATTACGGATTTTGCTGCCATTAGCGCCCTGTCGCTTCCCGGTTTTTCTATCTATCCTTTCCAATTTGCCTCAGCACCCCCTGTGTGGGACGGTGTCCGGGTAAGAGCTGCAATTGGCCTGGTGGGCTCCTGACTGGAGCCTACTATTCCCTCCAGACGGGGGCCAGGTCACCATTTTTGAACTTCTCTAAGTCAATGGCAAAATCACGGCCACAAAATAGCGTCGCGTATACGGTACCGGCTCCCATTGAAAACAATGGGAGTGTACACGGCCCACAAAAGCTCCCGCGGCGTCTACGTGGCACATTACGTGCCAAAATACATTGTGTGAACCCGGCCTAATAATGTATAACCCCATTTATTCATGTACACGTTTGGCTGTAGCGCCACCAGAGGTGAGGTGAAGTATTACACGCTTCATACTCAATGGACTCTTCATGTAATAATGGGCAGGGGCCTCCAAAGCAAACAAAGACCTCCCTATTATTGGGCACAATGGTCAATGAGTCGCTACAGGTAATGGTTCCTTCTCCTGGACTTCAGATCTCGCCTACAAGACGTGAGAGGGGGATCTGCCAAAACACTGGTGACTGCTCAGCCCCCTCCCCATAGCAAGGGGGGCCTGGAGAGGGGTCCGACTGTCTATAGAGGGGGGCGGCAGATGCTATATACTCCTCTACTGCACTTATGTTTTAGGAAAATAATAGGAAAAGCTATTCCAGTCCAGCCTGGGAGTATATGGAGGACTGACTGGTGATGGTACGAGCGCTGCACAAGGCCTAACTCAGCACCCTGGAAGCCCCACTACACACAGTCACACTACAGGTGGTTTCACTACAGGCGGCCACACTATAGGCAGGCTCACTACAGGTGGTTTCACTACTGGCAGGCTCACTACAGGTGGTTTCACTACAGGCGACCACACTACAGGCGGCCTCACTACACACAGTCACACTACAGGCAGGCTCACTACAGGTGGTTTCACTACAGGCGACCACACTACAGGCAGGCTCACTACAGGTGGTTTCACTACTGGCAGGCTCACTACAGGTGGTTTCACTACAGGCGACCACACTACAGGCGGCCTCACTACACACAGTCACACTACAGGCAGGCTCACTACAGGCAGGCTCATTCCAGGCAAGCACACTACAGGCGGCCTCACTACAGGCAAGCTCACTACAGGCGGCCTCACTACAGACAGTCACACTACAGGCAGGCTCATTCCAGGCAAGTTCACTACAGGCGGCCTCACTACAGGCAGGCTCATTCCAGACAAGAACACTACAGGCGGCCTCACTACATACAGGCAGGCTCATTCCAGGCAAGCTCACTACAGGTGGTTTCACTACAGGCAGGCTCATTCCAGGCAAGCACACTACAGGCGGCCTCACTACAGGCAGGCTCATTCCAGGCAAGCACACTACAGGCGACCTCACTACAGGCAGGCTCATTCCAGGCAAGCACACTACAGGCGGCCTCACTACAGGCAAGCTCACTACAGGCGGCCTCACTACAGACAGTCACACTACAGGCAGGCTCATTCCAGGCAAGTTCACTACAGGCGGCCTCACTACAGGCAGGCTCATTCCAGACAAGAACACTACAGGCGGCCTCACTACATACAGGCAGGCTCATTCCAGGCAAGCTCACTACAGGTGGTTTCACTACAGGCAGGCTCATTCCAGGCAAGCACACTACAGGCGGCCTCACTACAGGCAGGCTCATTCCAGGCAAGCACACTACAGGCGACCTCACTACAAGCAGGCTCATTCCAGGCAAGCACACTACAGGCGGCCTCACTACAGGCAAGCTCACTACAGGCGGCCTCACTACAGACAGTCACACTACAGGCAGGCTCATTCCAGGCAAGTTCACTACAGGCGGCCTCACTACAGGCAGGCTCATTCCAGACAAGAACACTACAGGCGGCCTCACTACACACAGGCACACTACAGGCAGGATCATTCCAGGCAAGCTCACTACAGGTGGTTTCACTACACACAGTCACACTACAGGCAGGCTCATTCCAGGCAAGCACACTACAGGCGGCCTCACTACAGGCAGTCTCATTCCAGGCAAGCACACTACAGGCGGCCTCACTATAGGCAAGCTCACTACAGGCGGCCTCACTACACACAGTCACACTACAGGCAGGCTCATTCCAGGCAAGCACACTACAGGCGGCCTCACTACAGGCAGGCCTCACTACAGGCAGGCTCATTCCAGGCAAGCACACTACAGGCGGCCTCACTACAGGCAGGCTCATTCCAGGCAAGCACACTACAGGCGGCCTCACTACAGGCAAGCTCACTACAGGCAGCCTCACTACAGACAGTCACACTACAGGCAGGCTCATTCCAGGCAAGCACACTACAGGCAGTCTCATTCCAGGCAAGCACACTACAGGCGGCCTCACTATAGGCAAGCTCACTACAGGCGGCCTCACTACAGGCAGGCTCATTCCAGGCAAGCACACTACAGGCGGCCTCACTACAGGCAGGCCTCACTACAGGCAGGCTCATTCCAGGCAAGCACACTACAGGCGGCCTCACTACAGGCAGGCTCATTCCAGGCAAGCACACTACAGGCGGCCTCACTACAGGCAAGCTCACTACAGGCAAGCTCACTACAGGCAGCCTCACTACAGACAGTCACACTACAGGCAGGCTCATTCCAGGCAAGTTCACTACAGGCGGCCTCACTACAGGCAGGCTCATTACAGACAAGAACACTACAGGCCGCCTCACTACACACAGTCACACTACAGGCAGGCTCAATTCCAGGCAAGCTCACTACAGGTGGTTTCACTACACACAGTCACACTACAGGCAGGCTCATTCCAGGCAAGCACACTACAGGCAGCCTCACTACAGGCAGTCTCATTCCAGGCAAGCACACTACAGGCCGCCTCACTACAGGCAAGCTCACTACAGGCGGCCTCACTACACACAGTCACACTACAGGCAGGCTCACTACAGGTGGTTTCACTACAGGCGACCACACTACAGGCAGGCTCACTACAGGTGGTTTCACTACTGGCAGGCTCACTACAGGTGGTTTCACTACAGGCGACCACACTACAGGCGGCCTCACTACACACAGTCACACTACAGGCAGGCTCACTACAGGCAGGCTCATTCCAGGCAAGCACACTACAGGCGGCCTCACTACAGGCAAGCTCACTACAGGCGGCCTCACTACAGACAGTCACACTACAGGCAGGCTCATTCCAGGCAAGTTCACTACAGGCGGCCTCACTACAGGCAGGCTCATTCCAGACAAGAACACTACAGGCGGCCTCACTACATACAGGCAGGCTCATTCCAGGCAAGCTCACTACAGGTGGTTTCACTACAGGCAGGCTCATTCCAGGCAAGCACACTACAGGCGGCCTCACTACAGGCAGGCTCATTCCAGGCAAGCACACTACAGGCGACCTCACTACAGGCAGGCTCATTCCAGGCAAGCACACTACAGGCGGCCTCACTACAGGCAAGCTCACTACAGGCGGCCTCACTACAGACAGTCACACTACAGGCAGGCTCATTCCAGGCAAGTTCACTACAGGCGGCCTCACTACAGGCAGGCTCATTCCAGACAAGAACACTACAGGCGGCCTCACTACACACAGGCACACTACAGGCAGGATCATTCCAGGCAAGCTCACTACAGGTGGTTTCACTACACACAGTCACACTACAGGCAGGCTCATTCCAGGCAAGCACACTACAGGCGGCCTCACTACAGGCAGTCTCATTCCAGGCAAGCACACTACAGGCGGCCTCACTATAGGCAAGCTCACTACAGGCGGCCTCACTACACACAGTCACACTACAGGCAGGCTCATTCCAGGCAAGCACACTACAGGCGGCCTCACTACAGGCAGGCCTCACTACAGGCAGGCTCATTCCAGGCAAGCACACTACAGGCGGCCTCACTACAGGCAGGCTCATTCCAGGCAAGCACACTACAGGCGGCCTCACTACAGGCAAGCTCACTACAGGCAGCCTCACTACAGACAGTCACACTACAGGCAGGCTCATTCCAGGCAAGCACACTACAGGCGGCCTCACTACAGGCAGTCTCATTCCAGGCAAGCACACTACAGGCGGCCTCACTATAGGCAAGCTCACTACAGGCGGCCTCACTACAGGCAGGCTCATTCCAGGCAAGCACACTACAGGCGGCCTCACTACAGGCAGGCTCATTCCAGGCAAGCACACTACAGGCGGCCTCACTACAGGCAGGCTCATTCCAGGCAAGCACACTACAGGCGGCCTCACTACAGGCAAGCTCACTACAGGCAAGCTCACTACAGGCAGCCTCACTACAGACAGTCACACTACAGGCAGGCTCATTCCAGGCAAGTTCACTACAGGCGGCCTCACTACAGGCAGGCTCATTACAGACAAGAACACTACAGGCCGCCTCACTACACACAGTCACACTACAGGCAGGCTCAATTCCAGGCAAGCTCACTACAGGTGGTTTCACTACACACAGTCACACTACAGGCAGGCTCATTCCAGGCAAGCACACTACAGGCAGCCTCACTACAGGCAGTCTCATTCCAGGCAAGCACACTACAGGCCGCCTCACTACAGGCAAGCTCACTACAGGCGGCCTCACTACACACAGTCACACTACAGGCAGGCTCACTACAGGTGGTTTCACTACAGGCGACCACACTACAGGCAGGCTCACTACAGGTGGTTTCACTACTGGCAGGCTCACTACAGGTGGTTTCACTACAGGCGACCACACTACAGGCGGCCTCACTACACACAGTCACACTACAGGCAGGCTCACTACAGGCAGGCTCATTCCAGGCAAGCACACTACAGGCGGCCTCACTACAGGCAAGCTCACTACAGGCGGCCTCACTACAGACAGTCACACTACAGGCAGGCTCATTCCAGGCAAGTTCACTACAGGCGGCCTCACTACAGGCGGCCTCACTACAGGCAGGCTCATTCCAGACAAGAACACTACAGGCGGCCTCACTACATACAGGCAGGCTCATTCCAGGCAAGCTCACTACAGGTGGTTTCACTACAGGCAGGCTCATTCCAGGCAAGCACACTACAGGCGGCCTCACTACAGGCAGGCTCATTCCAGGCAAGCACACTACAGGCGACCTCACTACAGGCAGGCTCATTCCAGGCAAGCACACTACAGGCGGCCTCACTACAGGCAAGCTCACTACAGGCGGCCTCACTACAGACAGTCACACTACAGGCAGGCTCATTCCAGGCAAGTTCACTACAGGCGGCCTCACTACAGGCAGGCTCATTCCAGACAAGAACACTACAGGCGGCCTCACTACATACAGGCAGGCTCATTCCAGGCAAGCTCACTACAGGTGGTTTCACTACAGGCAGGCTCATTCCAGGCAAGCACACTACAGGCGGCCTCACTACAGGCAGGCTCATTCCAGGCAAGCACACTACAGGCGACCTCACTACAGGCAGGCTCATTCCAGGCAAGCACACTACAGGCGGCCTCACTACAGGCAAGCTCACTACAGGCGGCCTCACTACAGACAGTCACACTACAGGCAGGCTCATTCCAGGCAAGTTCACTACAGGCGGCCTCACTACAGGCAGGCTCATTCCAGACAAGAACACTACAGGCGGCCTCACTACACACAGGCACACTACAGGCAGGATCATTCCAGGCAAGCTCACTACAGGTGGTTTCACTACACACAGTCACACTACAGGCAGGCTCATTCCAGGCAAGCACACTACAGGCGGCCTCACTACAGGCAGTCTCATTCCAGGCAAGCACACTACAGGCGGCCTCACTATAGGCAAGCTCACTACAGGCGGCCTCACTACACACAGTCACACTACAGGCAGGCTCATTCCAGGCAAGCACACTACAGGCGGCCTCACTACAGGCAGGCCTCACTACAGGCAGGCTCATTCCAGGCAAGCACACTACAGGCGGCCTCACTACAGGCAGGCTCATTCCAGGCAAGCACACTACAGGCGGCCTCACTACAGGCAAGCTCACTACAGGCAGCCTCACTACAGACAGTCACACTACAGGCAGGCTCATTCCAGGCAAGCACACTACAGGCGGCCTCACTACAGGTGGTTTCACTACAGGCGGTCTCACTACACAAAGTCACACTACAGGCAGGCTCATTCCAGGCAAGCTCACTACAGGTGGTTTCACTACAGGCGGTCTCACTACACAAAGTCACACTACAGGCAGGCTCATTCCAGGCAAGCTCACTACAGGCGGTCTCACTACAGGGAGGCTCATTCCAGACAAGAACAGTACAGGCGGCCTCACTACACAAAGTCACACTACAGGCAGGCTCATTCCAGGCAAGCTCACTACAGGCAGGCTCACTACAGGTGGCTTCACTACAGGTGGTTTCACTACACAGTCACACTACAGGCAGGCTCATTCCAGGCAAGCTCACTACAGGCGGTCTCACTACAGGGAGGCTCATTCCAGACAAGAACAGTACAGGCGGCCTCACTACACAAAGTCACACTACAGGCAGGCTCATTCCAGGCAAGCTCACTACAGGCAGGCTCACTACAGGTGGCTTCACTACAGGTGGTTTCACTACACAGTCACACTACAGGCAGGCTCATTCCAGGCAAGCACACTACAGTCAGGCTCACTACAGACGGTCACACATGGCTATCACCGCTACCTCCTGAGCAGTCTCTGGCCTTGGCATTGTTTCAAGGGCAATAGGGGACATTAGTGGGCAATAGGGGACATCAGGGGCAATAGTGGGCACACTACTCTCACTATGTGACGATATATTATTATTTACCGTATAGAATCAGTGGTTCTTAACCTTGTTTGAGGTCCCGACCCCACCAGTCTCATCTGCACACTCACCGAACCCTTCTTTAGTGATAAATCAAATATGATTTATTTCCAAATTCAAGACATAGGTGTATGGTCTATTACTGGGACACAAAATGAACCGGGCATAGGGCCTAGGGTGCGATCGAATCCTGGTTAAGAACCACTGGCATAGATGAATAATAGCGCCATACAGTACCCAGCAAATAGTAATAGTGTCCTACCCCAATATTAATAATATTCCCCTGGGTGCCCTATTAGTAATATTGTCCCAGCAGAGTGCCCCCTAAATACCGTCCTATATAATGCTCCCCTGGGTGCCCTGTTTAGTAATAATGCCGCCTCAGTGTGCTCCTATAGAGTAACTGACACTGTTCCCAGCGGGCCCTATTGCCTCTAATGGGGTCCGTTGAGTATCCGCTCTTGTACACCAGTGGCTGAAGGAGTCGGACGTTCATTGTCTGTCGCAGATTGTGCTGAAAGAATTGACATTCTGCGCCCAAGACGTATTTACACGTGGGCACTTTCCGCAGCCTGTGGATGAGATGTTTTGTGTATTTATCTGCACTAACATGCAGGGTGTGAATTGGTCCTGACGGTCGGGGCCGCTGCTTTCTCATCTTCACCAGCGAGACATATTAATAAATTGTGTAAAAGGAATTTCTCATTGTGCGCAGCGAAGCAATCCAATCTACCGGAGCGCGGCCATGTGAGCGACCACTAATCCCTCCTAATCCACTAAGCGGCCGCCTGTACCCCGCACACAGGATGGCCATTATATGTAAGGAGGCCAAATGCCTGCAGTGCCGTCTCCATACCAGTAAAGAGGGGCAATGGGTGATGTGGGGGAGCGCGGGGGTCTCACTGAGAGCTACTTACACCACAGCTCAGCTTCTCTCCGCCAACGCCGCACTTATCCATTGTCCCCTGTTATCAGCCACTTCATTCTAAATGTCACCAGACCCAGCATATCACCCCAGCCCTGCAGATAGATAGGTTACTGTCACCAGACCCAGCATATCACCCCAGCCCTGCAGATAGATAGGTTAGTGTCACCAGATCCAGCATATCACCCCAGCACTGCAGATAGATAGGTTACTGTCACCAGAACCAGCATATCACCCCAGCCCTGCAGATAGATAGGTTACTGTCACCAGAACCAGCATATCACCCCAGCCCTGCAGATAGATAGGTTACTGTCACCAGAACCAGCATATCACCCCAGCCCTGCAGATAGATAGGTTACTGTCACCAGACCCAGCATATCACCCCAGCCCTGCAGATAGATAGGCTACTGTCACCAGAACCAGCATATCACTCCAGCCCTGCAGATAGATAGGTTACTGTCACCAGACCCAGCATATCACCCCAGCCCTGCAGATAGATAGGTTACTGTCACCAGACCCAGCATATCCCCCCAGCCCTGCAGATAGATAGGTTACTGTCACCAGACCCAGCATATCACCCCAGCCCTGCAGATAGATAGGTTACTGTCACCAGAACCAGCATATCACTCCAGCCCTGCAGATAGATAGGTTACTGTCACCAGACCCAGCATATCACCCCAGCCCTGCAGATAGATAGGTTACTGTCACCAGAACCAGCATATCACTCCAGCCCTGCAGATAGATAGGTTACTGTCACCAGAACCAGCATATCACCCCAGCCCTGCAGATAGATAGGTTACTGTCACCAGTACCAGTATATCACCCCAGCCCTGCAGATAGATAGGTTACTGTCACCAGATCCAGCATATCACCCCAGCCCCGCAGATAGATAGGTTACTGTCACCAGCCCCAGCACATCACCCCAGCCCCGCAGATAGATAGGTTACTGTCACCAGAACCAGCACATCACCCCAGCCCCGCAGATAGATAGGTTACTGTCACCAGAACCAGCACATCACCCCAGCCCCGCAGATAGATAGGTTACTGTCACCAGAACCAGCATATCACCCCAACCCCGCAGATAGATAGGTTACTGTCACCAGAACCAGCATATCACCCCAGTCCTGCAGATAGATAGGTTACTGTCACCAGAACCAGCATATCACCCCAGTCCTGCAGATAGATAGGTTACTGTCACCAGACCCAGTATATCACCCCAGCCCTGCAGATAGATAGGTTACTGTCACCAGAACCAGCATATCACCCCAGCCCTGCAGATAGGTTACTGTCACCAGAACCAGCATATCACCCCAGTCCTGCAGATAGATAGGTTACTGTCACCAGAACCAGAATATCACCCCAGCCCTGCAGATAGATAGGTTACTGTCACCAGAACCAGCATATCACCCCAGCCCTGCAGATAGATAGGTTACTGTCACCAGAACCAGAATATCACCCCAGTCCTGCAGATAGTGTCCTATCTACAGGTTATAGAGGAGCAGATTGTATATAGTGTCCTATCTACAGGTTATAGAGCAGATTGTATATAGTGTCCTATCTACAGGTTATAGAGGAGCAGATTGTATATAGTGTCCTATCTACAGGTTATAGAGCAGATTGTATATAGTGTCCTATCTACAGGTTATAGAGGAGCAGATTGTATATAGTGTCCTATCTACAGGTTATAGAGGAGCAGATTGTATATAGTGTCCTATCTATAGGTTATAGAGCAGATTGTATACAGTGTCCTATCTATAGGTTATAGAGCAGATTGTATATAGTGTCCTATCTACAGGTTATAGAGGAGCAGATTGTATATAGTGTCCTATCTACAGGTTATAGAGCAGATTGTATATAGTGTCCTATCTACAGGTTATAGAGGAGCAGATTGTATATAGTGTCCTATCTACAGGTTATAGAGGAGCAGATTGTATATAGTGTCCTATCTATAGGTTATAGAGCAGATTGTATATAGTGTCCTATCTACAGGTTATAGAGGGGCAGATTGTATATAGTGTCCTATCTACAGGTTATAGAGGAGCAGATTGTATATAGTGTCCTATCTACAGGTTATAGAGGAGCAGATTGTATATAGTGTCCTATCTACAGGTTATAGAGGAGCAGATTGTATATAGTGTCCTATCTACAGGTTATACAGGAGCAGATTGTATATAGTGTCCTATCTACAGGTTATAGAGGAGCAGATTGTATATAGTGTCCTATCTACAGGTTATAGAGGAGCAGATTGTATATAGTGTCCTATCTACAGGCTATAGAGGAGCAGATTGTATATAGTGTCCTATCTACAGGTTATAGAGGAGCAGATTGTATATAGTGTCCTATCTACAGGCTATAGAGGAGCAGATTGTATATAGTGTCCTATCTACAGGTTATAGAGGAGCAGATTGTATATAGTGTCCTATCTACAGGTTATAGAGGAGCAGATTGTATATAGTGTCCTATCTACAGGTTATAGAGCAGATTGTATATAGTGTCCTATCTACAGGTTATAGAGGAGCAGATTGTATATAGTGTCCTATCTACAGGTTATAGAGCAGATTGTATATAGTGTCCTATCTACAGGTTATCGAGGAGCAGATTGTATATAGTGTCCTATCTACAGGTTATAGAGGGGCAGATTGTATATAGTGTCCTATCTACAGGTTATAGAGGGGCAGATTGTATATAGTGTCCTATCTACAGGTTATAGAGGGGCAGATTGTATATAGTGTCCCATCTACAGGTTATAGAGGGGCAGATTGTATATAGTGTCCTATCTATAGGTTATAGAGCAGATTGTATATAGTGTCCTATCTACAGGTTATAGAGCAGATTGTATATAGTGTCCTATCTACAGGTTATAGAGCAGATTGTATATAGTGTCCTATCTACAGGTTATAGAGGGGCAGATTGTATATAGTGTCCTATCTATAGGTTATAGAGCAGATTGTATATAGTGTCCTATCTACAGGTTATAGAGCAGATTGTATATAGTGTCCTATCTACAGGTTATAGAGGAGCAGATTGTATATAGTGTCCTATCTACAGGTTATAGAGGAGCAGATTGTATATAGTGTCCTATCTATAGGTTATAGAGCAGATTGTATATAGTGTCCTATCTACAGGTTATAGAGCAGATTGTATATAGTGTCCTATCTACAGGTTATAGAGGAGCAGATTGTATATAGTGTCCTATCTACAGGTTATAGAGCAGCAGATTGTATATAGTGTCCTATCTACAGGTTATAGAGGAGAAGATTGTATATAGTGTCCTATCTACAGGTTATAGAGGAGCAGATTGTATATACTGTAGTGTCCTATCTATAGGTTATAGAGCAGATTGTATATAGTGTCCTATCTACAGGTTATAGAGGAGCAGATTGTATATAGTGTCCTATCTACAGGTTATAGAGCAGATTGTATATAGTGTCCTATCTGCAGGTTATAGAGCAGATTGTATATAGTGTCCTATCTACAGGTTATAGAGGAGCAGATTGTATATAGTGTCCTATCTACAGGTTATAGAGCAGATTGTATATAGTGTCCCATCTACAGGTTATAGAGGAGCAGATTGTATATAGTGTCCTATCTACAGGTTATAGAGCAGATTGTATATAGTGTCCCATCTACAGGTTATAGAGGAGCAGATTGTATATAGTGTCCTAGCTACAGGTTATAGAGGAGCAGATTGTATATAGTGTCCTATCTACAGGTTATAGAGGAGCAGATTGTATATAGTGTCCTAGCTACAGGTTATAGAGGAGCAGATTGTATATAGTGTCCTATCTACAGGTTATAGAGCAGATTGTATATAGTGTCCTAGCTACAGGTTATAGAGCAGATTGTATATAGTGTCCCATCTACAGGTTATAGAGGAGCAGATTGTATATAGTGTCCTAGCTACAGGTTATAGAGGAGCAGATTGTATATAGTGTCCTAGCTACAGGTTATAGAGGAGCAGATTGTATATAGTGTCCTATCTACAGGTTATAGAGCAGATTGTATATAGTGTCCCATCTACAGGTTATAGAGGAGCAGATTGTATATAGTGTCCTAGCTACAGGTTATAGAGGAGCAGATTGTATATAGTGTCCTATCTACAGGTTATAGAGGAGCAGATTGTATATAGTGTCCTAGCTACAGGTTATAGAGGAGCAGATTGTATATAGTGTCCTATCTACAGGTTATAGAGGAGCAGATTGTATATAGTGTCCTATCTACAGGTTATAGAGGAGCAGATTGTATATAGTGTCCCATCTACAGGTTATAGAGGAGCAGATTGTATATAGTGTCCTAGCTACAGGTTATAGAGGAGCAGATTGTATATAGTGTCCTATCTACAGGTTATAGAGCAGATTGTATATAGTGTCCCATCTACAGGTTATAGAGGAGCAGATTGTATATAGTGTCCTAGCTACAGGTTATAGAGGAGCAGATTGTATATAGTGTCCTATCTACAGGTTATAGAGGAGCAGATTGTATATAGTGTCCTATCTACAGGTTATAGAGGAGCAGATTGTATATAGTGTCCTATCTACAGGTTATAGAGGAGCAGATTGTATATAGTGTCCTATCTACAGGTTATAGAGGAGCAGATTGTATATAGTGTCCTATCTACAGGTTATAGAGGAGCAGATTGTATATAGTGTCCTATCTACAGGTTATAGAGGAGCAGATTGTATATAGTGTCCTATCTACAGGTTATAGAGGAGCAGATTGTATATAGTGTCCTATCTACAGGTTATAGAGGAGCAGATTGTATATAGTGTCCTATCTACAGGTTATAGAGGAGCAGATTGTATATAGTGTCCTATCTACAGGTTATAGAGGAGCAGATTGTATATAGTGTCCTATCTACAGGTTATAGAGGAGCAGATTGTATATAGTGTCCTATCTACAGGATATAGAGGAGCCGATTGTATATAGTGTCCTATCTATAGGTTATAGAGCAGATTGTATATAGTGTCCTATCTACAGGTTATAGAGGAGCAGATTGTATATAGTGTCCTATCTACAGGTTATACAGCAGATTGTATATAGTGTCCTATCTACAGGCTATAGAGGAGCAGATTGTATATAGTGTCCTATCTACAGGTTATAGAGCAGCAGATTGTATATAGTGTCCTATCTACAGGTTATAGAGGAGCAGATGGTATATAGTGTCCTATCTACAGGTTATAGAGCAGATTGTATATAGTGTCCTATCTACAGGTTATAGAGCAGATTGTATATAGTGTCCTATCTACAGGTTATAGAGCAGATTGTATATAGTGTCCTATCTACAGGTTATAGAGCAGCAGATTGTATATAGTGTCCTATCTACAGGTTATAGAGGAGCAGATTGTATATAGTGTCCTATCTACAGGTTATAGAGGAGCAGATGGTATATAGTGTCCTATCTACAGGTTATAGAGCAGATTGTATATAGTGTCCTATCTACAGGTTATAGAGCAGATTGTATATAGTGTCCTATCTACAGGTTATAGAGCAGCAGATTGTATATAGTGTCCTATCTACAGGTTATAGAGGAGCAGATTGTATATAGTGTCCTATCTACAGGTTATAGAGGAGCAGATTGTATATAGTGTCCTATCTACAGGTTATAGAGGAGCAGATTGTATATAGTGTCCTATCTACAGGTTATAGAGGAGCAGATTGTATATAGTGTCCTATCTACAGGTTATAGAGGAGCAGATTGTATATAGTGTCCTATCTACAGGTTATAGAGGAGCAGATTGTATATAGTGTCCTATCTACAGGTTATAGAGGAGCAGATTGTATATAGTGTCCTATCTACAGGTTATAGAGGAGCAGATTGTATATAGTGTCCTATCTACAGGTTATAGAGGAGCAGATTGTATATAGTGTCCTATCTACAGGTTATAGAGGAGCAGATTGTATATAGTGTCCTATCTACAGGTTATAGAGGAGCAGATTGTATATAGTGTCCTATCTACAGGTTATAGAGGAGCAGATTGTATATAGTGTCCTATCTACAGGTTATAGAGCAGATTGTATATAGTGTCCTATCTACAGGTTATAGAGGAGCAGATTGTATATAGTGTCCTATCTACAGGTTATAGAGGGGCAGATTGTATATAGTGTCCTATCTACAGGATATAGAGGAGCAGATTGTATATAGTGTCCTATCTACAGGTTATAGAGGAGCAGATTGTATATAGTGTCCTATCTACAGGTTATAGAGGAGCAGATTGTATATAGTGTCCTATCTACAGGTTATAGAGGAGCAGATTGTATATAGTGTCCTATCTACAGGTTATAGAGGGGCAGATTGTATATAGTGTCCTATCTACAGGTTATAGAGGAGCAGATTGTATATAGTGTCCTATCTACAGGTTATAGAGGGGCAGATTGTATATAGTGTCCTATCTACAGGTTATAGAGGAGCAGATTGTATATAGTGTCCTATCTACAGGTTATAGAGGGGCAGATTGTATATAGTGTCCTATCTACAGGATATAGAGGAGCCGATTGTATATAGTGTCCTATCTATAGGTTATAGAGCAGATTGTATATAGTGTCCTATCTACAGGTTATAGAGGAGCAGATTGTATATAGTGTCCTATCTACAGGTTATAGAGGAGCAGATTGTATATAGTGTCCTATCTACAGGTTATACAGCAGATTGTATATAGTGTCCTATCTACAGGCTATAGAGGAGCAGATTGTATATAGTGTCCTATCTACAGGTTATAGAGCAGCAGATTGTATATAGTGTCCTATCTACAGGTTATAGAGGAGCAGATGGTATATAGTGTCCTATCTACAGGTTATAGAGGAGCAGATGGTATATAGTGTCCTATCTACAGGTTATAGAGCAGATTGTATATAGTGTCCTATCTACAGGTTATAGAGCAGATTGTATATAGTGTCCTATCTACAGGTTATAGAGCAGCAGATTGTATATAGTGTCCTATCTACAGGTTATAGAGCAGATTGTATATAGTGTCCTATCTACAGGTTATAGAGCAGATTGTATATAGTGTCCTATCTACAGGTTATAGAGGAGCAGATTGTATATAGTGTCCTATCTACAGGTTATAGAGCAGATTGTATATAGTGTCCTATCTACAGGTTATAGAGCAGATTGTATATAGTGTCCTATCTACAGGTTATAGAGCAGATTGTATATAGTGTCCTATCTACAGGTTATAGAGGAGCAGATTGTATATAGTGTCCTATCTACAGGTTATAGAGGAGCAGATTGTATATAGTGTCCTATCTACAGGTTATAGAGGAGCAGATTGTATATAGTGTCCTATCTACAGGTTATAGAGGAGCAGATTGTATATAGTGTCCTATCTACAGGTTATAGAGGAGCAGATTGTATATAGTGTCCTATCTACAGGTTATAGAGGAGCAGATTGTATATAGTGTCCTATCTACAGGTTATAGAGGAGCAGATTGTATATAGTGTCCTATCTACAGGTTATAGAGGAGCAGATTGTATATAGTGTCCTATCTACAGGTTATAGAGGAGCAGATTGTATATAGTGTCCTATCTACAGGTTATAGAGGAGCAGATTGTATATAGTGTCCTATCTACAGGTTATAGAGGAGCAGATTGTATATAGTGTCCTATCTACAGGTTATAGAGGAGCAGATTGTATATAGTGTCCTATCTACAGGTTATAGAGGAGCAGATTGTATATAGTGTCCTATCTACAGGTTATAGAGGAGCAGATTGTATATAGTGTCCTATCTACAGGTTATAGAGGAGCAGATTGTATATAGTGTCCTATCTACAGGTTATAGAGGAGCAGATTGTATATAGTGTCCTATCTACAGGTTATAGAGCAGATTGTATATAGTGTCCTATCTACAGGTTATAGAGGAGCAGATTGTATATAGTGTCCTATCTACAGGTTATAGAGGGGCAGATTGTATATAGTGTCCTATCTACAGGTTATAGAGGGGCAGATTGTATATAGTGTCCTATCTACAGGATATAGAGGAGCCGATTGTATATAGTGTCCTATCTATAGGTTATAGAGCAGATTGTATATAGTGTCCTATCTACAGGTTATAGAGGAGCAGATTGTATATAGTGTCCTATCTACAGGTTATAGAGGAGCAGATTGTATATAGTGTCCTATCTACAGGTTATACAGCAGATTGTATATAGTGTCCTATCTACAGGCTATAGAGGAGCAGATTGTATATAGTGTCCTATCTACAGGTTATAGAGGGGCAGATTGTATATAGTGTCCTATCTACAGGTTATAGAGGAGCAGATTGTATATAGTGTCCTATCTACAGGTTATAGAGCAGCAGATTGTATATAGTGTCCTATCTACAGGTTATAGAGGAGCAGATTGTATATACTGTAGTGTCCTATCTATAGGTTATAGAGCAGATTGTATATAGTGTCCTATCTACAGGTTATAGAGCAGATTGTATATAGTGTCCTATCTACAGGTTATAGAGGAGCAGATTGTATATAGTGTCCTATCTACAGGTTATAGAGGAGCAGATTGTATATAGTGTCCTATCTACAGGTTATAGAGGAGCAGATTGTATATAGTGTCCTATCTACTGGTTATAGAGGAGCAGATTGTATATAGTGTCCTATCTACTGGTTATAGAGGAGCAGATTGTATATAGTGTCCTATCTACTGGTTATAGAGGAGCAGATTGTATATAGTGTCCTATCTACAGGTTATAGAGGAGCAGATTGTATATAGTGTCCTATCTACAGGTTATAGAGCAGATTGTATATAGTGTCCTATCTGCAGGTTATAGAGCAGATTGTATATAGTGTCCTATCTACAGGTTATAGAGGAGCAGATTGTATATAGTGTCCTAGCTACAGGTTATAGAGCAGCAGATTGTATATAGTGTCCTATCTACAGGTTATAGAGCAGATTGTATATAGTGTCCCTATCTACAGGTTATAGAGGAGCAGATTGTATATAGTGTCCTATCTACAGGTTATAGAGGAGCAGATTGTATATAGTGTCCTATCTACAGGTTATAGAGGAGCAGATTGTATATAGTGTCCTATCTACAGGTTATAGAGGAGCAGATTGTATATAGTGTCCTATCTACAGGTTATAGAGGAGCAGATTGTATATAGTGTCCTATCTACAGGTTATAGAGGAGCAGATTGTATATAGTGTCCTATCTACAGGTTATAGAGGAGCAGATTGTATATAGTGTCCTATCTACAGGTTATAGAGGAGCAGATTGTATATAGTGTCCTATCTACAGGTTATAGAGGAGCAGATTGTATATAGTGTCCTATCTACAGGTTATAGAGGAGCAGATTGTATATAGTGTCCTATCTACAGGTTATAGAGGAGCAGATTGTATATAGTGTCCTATCTACAGGTTATAGAGGAGCAGATTGTATATAGTGTCCTATCTACAGGTTATAGAGGAGCAGATTGTATATAGTGTCCTATCTACAGGTTATAGAGGAGCAGATTGTATATAGTGTCCTATCTACAGGTTATAGAGGAGCAGATTGTATATAGTGTCCTATCTACAGGTTATAGAGGAGCAGATTGTATATAGTGTCCTATCTACAGGTTATAGAGGGGCAGATTGTATATAGTGTCCTATCTACAGGTTATAGAGGGGCAGATTGTATATAGTGTCCTATCTACAGGTTATAGAGGGGCAGATTGTATATAGTGTCCTATCTACAGGATATAGAGGAGCCGATTGTATATAGTGTCCTATCTATAGGTTATAGAGCAGATTGTATATAGTGTCCTATCTACAGGTTATAGAGGAGCAGATTGTATATAGTGTCCTATCTACAGGTTATAGAGGAGCAGATTGTATATAGTGTCCTATCTACAGGTTATAGAGGAGCAGATTGTATATAGTGTCCTATCTACAGGTTATAGAGGAGCAGATGGTATATAGTGTCCTATCTACAGGTTATAGAGCAGATTGTATATAGTGTCCTATCTACAGGTTATAGAGGAGCAGATTGTATATAGTGTCCTATCTACAGGTTATACAGCAGATTGTATATAGTGTCCTATCTACAGGTTATAGAGGGGCAGATTGTATATAGTGTCCTATCTACAGGTTATAGAGGAGCAGATTGTATATAGTGTCCTATCTATAGGTTATAGAGGAGCAGATTGTATATAGTGTCCTATCTATAGGTTATAGAGGAGCAGATTGTATATAGTGTCCTATCTATAGGTTATAGAGGAGCAGATTGTATATAGTGTCCTATCTACAGGTTATAGAGGAGCAGATGGTATATAGTGTCCTATCTACAGGTTATAGAGCAGATTGTATATAGTGTCCTATCTACAGGTTATAGAGGAGCAGATTGTATATAGTGTCCTATCTACAGGTTATACAGCAGATTGTATATAGTGTCCTATCTACAGGTTATAGAGGGGCAGATTGTATATAGTGTCCTATCTACAGGTTATAGAGGAGCAGATTGTATATAGTGTCCTATCTATAGGTTATAGAGGAGCAGATTGTATATAGTGTCCTATCTATAGGTTATAGAGGAGCAGATTGTATATAGTGTCCTATCTATAGGTTATAGAGGAGCAGATTGTATATAGTGTCCTATCTACAGGTTATAGAGGAGCAGATTGTATATAGTGTCCTATCTATAGGTTATAGAGGAGCAGATTGTATATAGTGTCCTATCTACAGGTTATAGAGGAGCAGATGGTATATAGTGTCCTATCTACAGGTTATAGAGCAGATTGTATATAGTGTCCTATCTACAGGTTATAGAGGAGCAGATTGTATATAGTGTCCTATCTACAGGTTATACAGCAGATTGTATATAGTGTCCTATCTACAGGCTATAGAGGAGCAGATTGTATATAGTGTCCTATCTACAGGTTATAGAGCAGCAGATTGTATATAGTGTCCTATCTACAGGTTATAGAGGAGCAGATGGTATATAGTGTCCTATCTACAGGTTATAGAGCAGATTGTATATAGTGTCCTATCTACAGGTTATAGAGCAGCAGATTGTATATAGTGTCCTATCTACAGGTTATAGAGGAGCAGATTGTATATAGTGTCCTATCTACAGGTTATAGAGGGGCAGATTGTATATAGTGTCCTATCTACAGGTTATAGAGGAGCAGATTGTATATAGTGTCCTATCTACAGGTTATAGAGCAGCAGATTGTATATAGTGTCCTATCTACAGGTTATAGAGGAGCAGATTGTATATACTGTAGTGTCCTATCTATAGGTTATAGAGCAGATTGTATATAGTGTCCTATCTACAGGTTATAGAGCAGATTGTATATAGTGTCCTATCTACAGGTTATAGAGGAGCAGATTGTATATAGTGTCCTATCTACAGGTTATAGAGGAGCAGATTGTATATAGTGTCCTATCTACAGGTTATAGAGGAGCAGATTGTATATAGTGTCCTATCTACAGGTTATAGGGGAGCAGATTGTATATAGTGTCCTATCTACAGGTTATAGAGGAGCAGATTGTATATAGTGTCCTATCTACAGGTTATAGGGGAGCAGATTGTATATAGTGTCCTATCTACTGGTTATAGAGGAGCAGATTGTATATAGTGTCCTATCTACTGGTTATAGAGGAGCAGATTGTATATAGTGTCCTATCTACAGGTTATAGAGGAGCAGATTGTATATAGTGTCCTATCTACAGGTTATAGAGCAGATTGTATATAGTGTCCTATCTGCAGGTTATAGAGCAGATTGTATATAGTGTCCTATCTACAGGTTATAGAGGAGCAGATTGTATATAGTGTCCTAGCTACAGGTTATAGAGCAGCAGATTGTATATAGTGTCCTATCTACAGGTTATAGAGCAGATTGTATATAGTGTCCCATCTACAGGTTATAGAGGAGCAGATTGTATATAGTGTCCTAGCTACAGGTTATAGAGGAGCAGATTGTATATAGTGTCCTATCTACAGGTTATAGAGGAGCAGATTGTATATAGTGTCCTAGCTACAGGTTATAGAGGAGCAGATTGTATATAGTGTCCTATCTACAGGATATAGAGGAGCAGATTGTATATAGTGTCCTATCTACAGGTTATAGAGGGGCAGATTGTATATAGTGTCCTATCTACAGGTTATAGAGCAGATTGTATATAGTGTCCTATCTACAGGTTATAGAGGAGCAGATTGTATATAGTGTCCTATCTACAGGCTATAGAGGAGCAGATTGTATATAGTGTCCTATCTACAGGTTATACAGGAGCAGATTGTATATAGTGTCCTATCTACAGGTTATACAGGAGCAGATTGTATATAGTGTCCTATCTACAGGTTATAGAGGAGCAGATTGTATATAGTGTCCTATCTACAGGTTATAGAGGAGCAGATTGTATATAGTGTCCTATCTACAGGTTATAGAGGAGCAGATTGTATATAGTGTCCTATCTACAGGTTATAGAGGAGCAGATTGTATATAGTGTCCTATCTACAGGTTATACAGGAGCAGATTGTATATAGTGTCCTATCTACAGGTTATAGAGGAGCAGATTGTATATAGTGTCCTATCTACAGGTTATAGAGCAGCAGATTGTATATAGTGTCCTATCTACAGGTTATAGAGCAGATTGTATATAGTGTCCTATTTACAGGTTATATAGAGCAGATTGTATATAGTGTCCTATCTACAGGTTATACAGGAGCAGATTGTATATAGTGTCCTATCTACAGGTTATAGAGGAGCAGATTGTATATAGTGTCCTATCTACAGGTTATAGAGCAGATTGTATATAGTGTCCTATCTACAGGATATAGAGGAGCAGATTGTATATAGTGTCCTATCTACAGGTTATAGAGGGGCAGATTGTATATAGTGTCCTATCTACAGGTTATAGAGGAGCAGATTGTATATAGTGTCCTATCTACAGGTTATAGAGGAGCAGATTGTATATAGTGTCCTATCTACAGGTTATAGAGGAGCAGATTGTATATAGTGTCCTATCTACAGGTTATAGAGCAGCAGATTGTATATAGTGTCCTATCTACAGGTTATAGAGGAGCAGATTGTATATAGTGTCCTATCTACAGGTTATAGAGCAGCAGATTGTATATAGTGTCCTATCTACAGGTTATAGAGCAGCAGATTGTATATAGTGTCCTATCTACAGGTTATAGAGCAGCAGATTGTATATAGTGTCCTATCTACAGGTTATACAGGAGCAGATTGTATATAGTGTCCTATCTACAGGTTATACAGGAGCAGATTGTATATAGTGTCCTATCTACAGGTTATAGAGGAGCAGATTGTATATAGTGTCCTATCTACAGGTTATACAGGAGCAGATTGTATATAGTGTCCTATCTACAGGTTATAGAGGAGCAGATTGTATATAGTGTCCTATCTACAGGTTATAGAGGAGCAGATTGTATATAGTGTCCTATCTACAGGTTATACAGGAGCAGATTGTATATAGTGTCCTATCTACAGGTTATAGAGCAGATTGTATATAGTGTCCTATCTACAGGTTATAGAGGAGCAGATTGTATATAGTGTCCTATCTACAGGATATAGAGGAGCAGATTGTATATAGTGTCCTATCTACAGGTTATAGAGCAGCAGATTGTATATAGTGTCCTATCTACAGGTTATAGAGCAGCAGATTGTATATAGTGTCCTATCTACAGGTTATAGAGCAGCAGATTGTATATAGTGTCCTATCTACAGGTTATAGAGCAGATTGTATATAGTGTCCTATCTACAGGTTATAGAGGAGCAGATTGTATATAGTGTCCTATCTACAGGTTATAGAGCAGCAGATTGTATATAGTGTCCTATCTACAGGTTATAGAGCAGATTGTATATAGTGTCCTATCTACAGGTTATAGAGCAGCAGATTGTATATAGTGTCCTATCTACAGGTTATAGAGCAGATTGTATATAGTGTCCTATCTACAGGTTATAGAGGAGCAGATTGTATATAGTGTCCTATCTACAGGTTATAGAGGAGCAGATTGTATATAGTGTCCTATCTACAGGTTATAGAGCAGATTGTATATAGTGTCCTATCTACAGGTTATAGAGGAGCAGATTGTATATAGTGTCCTAGCTACAGGTTATAGAGCAGCAGATTGTATATAGTGTCCTATCTACAGGTTATAGAGCAGATTGTATATAGTGTCCTATCTACAGGTTATAGAGCAGATTGTATATAGTGTCCTATCTACAGGTTATAGAGGAGCAGATTGTATATAGTGTCCTAGCTACAGGTTATAGAGGAGCAGATTGTATATAGTGTCCTATCTACAGGTTATAGAGGGGCAGATTGTATATAGTGTCCTATCTACAGGTTATAGAGGAGCAGATTGTATATAGTGTCCTATCTACAGGTTATAGAGCAGATTGTATATAGTGTCCTATCTACAGGTTATAGAGGGGCAGATTGTATATAGTGTCCCATCTACAGGTTATAGAGGGGCAGATTGTATATAGTGTCCTATCTACAGGTTATAGAGGAGCAGATTGTATATAGTGTCCTATCTACAGGTTATAGAGGAGCAGATTGTATATAGTGTCCTATCTACAGGTTATAGAGGAGCAGATTGTATATAGTGTCCTATCTACAGGTTATAGAGGAGCAGATTGTATATAGTGTCCTATCTACAGGTTATAGAGGAGCAGATTGTATATAGTGTCCTATCTACAGGTTATAGAGGGGCAGATTGTATATAGTGTCCTATCTACAGGTTATAGAGGAGCAGATTGTATATAGTGTCCTATCTACAGGTTATAGAGGAGCAGATGGTATATAGTGTCCTATCTACAGGTTATAGAGGAGCAGATTGTATATACTGTAGTGTCCTATCTACAGGTTATAGAGGAGCAGATTGTATATAGTGTCCTATCTACAGGATATAGAGGAGCCGATTGTATATAGTGTCCTATCTATAGGTTATAGAGGAGCAGATTGTATATAGTGTCCTATCTACAGGTTATAGAGGAGCAGATGGTATATAGTGTCCTATCTACAGGTTATAGAGGAGCAGATTGTATATACTGTAGTGTCCTATCTACAGGTTATAGAGGAGCAGATTGTATATACTGTAGTGTCCTATCTATAGGTTATAGAGCAGATTGTATATAGTGTCCTATCTACAGGTTATAGAGGGGCAGATTGTATATACTGTAGTGTCCTATCTATAGGTTATAGAGGAGCAGATTGTATATACTGTAGTGTCCTATCTATAGGTTATAGAGCAGATTGTATATACTGTAGTGTCCTATCTATAGGTTTTAGAGGACACTGTTCTATAGTGTAGATGGACGGTTGCGTTGGATGTAGTTCTGGCCGTGCTCTAGAATAGACATATTGGGATTCCTCTGACCCTTCCTCCGCTCTAGAGCTTGGGTTATGGATATGATTGGGCGACTATACTATTCTAGACCTCACATCCCCTCTATGGAAATCTTTCCCTTCTCTGCCAGGCGTCAGTCCTAAGTCTGAGCAGTTTGTGACTCCATCAGATTTAGAATAGAAACCAAACATATCTGAGGTTGGATTATTGGGGCTGAACACCCCATTTTCTTCACATGGGGCCACCTGACTCCTCTGATGACCAATGTGGGGAGTCAGTTCGAGATGTTCAGTTTTATTATTCCTGATCCTTCTGTTCACACAGTAGATAAATCGCCATTTGCCACCAGTGCGGGCTCGCAGCGTCTTCCTCTCGCTATTGTGTTGTATTGCGGAATGTGGCTGAACCTCTAGAAGCTTCTCATGGCCATGGAACTAGAAAGTCACCTTGTTTAGATTTATAGTGGACACTTTGGTGTCGTGTCTGGGCCCAATGTAAAAGGTCGACCCCCCCCCACGTAACCCCAGTGATGGTCTCTCTATTATGTGACATGAGGTCAATGACATCACTGGACATGTAGCAATATATATATGGCCCATTGCCCGTTCTGCCAGATTGATGCCATAAGGAAAGCTTCTATAGGGTAAATCGTCTCCTCTTTATACCATGTGGGGTCCTGGCTTGTGGTTTGTTCTCACCATTGTCCCTTCCCTTCTGTTACAGGACTCGTTCAGCGTTGTATCCCGGTGCGATATCATTACACGTCCTCCTCGCTGCCATCTAATCTGCCAATCAATGTCACCAAGACTATCCGCCAAGACGAGTGGCACGCTCTCCGTAAGTATCTCCAGCTCGGACCCTGAATGCTGCTGCTCTGGGGCTTCTAGCATTAGATTAGGTCTGACTACAAAGGACGTCTAGTACGTGGTGTGAGGGTCCCGATAATCCGGCTACTCGTATAGATGGAGGCTTGCCCTGGTACACAGCATGTCTGGCTGGAAATGGGGTCAACTTGGAATGCCTTAAAGGTGTTTTCTTACATGGGGGTGACATTTTATATACTGATGACCTACCACAGGATCCGACACCTGGACACTGCACCCAGTTGGCTGCGGACGCTTCTGTGTGGAGGGCAGAGCCCCTTGTGATCCTGTCCTGTGCAGTAGCTGCTGGGTCAGGTAATCATTGGGGTCCTGGTGTTGGACCCCCACCTATTGGATACTGATACCCTGTCTACAAAGTTCCATCTGCTATCACATGATCCTCTCTTCCTTTCCTCCCCAGATCTGCGGCGGATGACGGCTGGCTTCGTAGGGATGGCCGTCTCCATCATCCTGTTTGGATGGTTCATAGGCGTCTTGGGATGCTGCAAGGAGCACGACCTAATGCAGTACGTGGCAGGGCTGCTGTTCCTCATGGGAGGTGAGACGACATTTCGCTCCACATCAGATTATAGTATCAGATAATGATCAGCTGGATCAGCACAAGATGTGGCCGATAAATCCCATAGGTTTGAGGCAAAGCAGCTGAGATTCCACTGCAGGGTCTACAGGGGCAGAGACCTCTCCAAGTTCCTCCTGATTTCTGCCCCTTATCGGTTTCTGGACCTTTGTACATTCTGCACCTAATTGTCTATTAATCTCTCACAGGAACTTGCTGCATCATCTCGCTTTGCACCTGTGTCGCCGGCATCAACTTTGAGCTGTCTCGGTATCCGCGCTCAGTCTACGGTTTACCAGAAGACATCAGTCACGGGTATGGCTGGTCAATGTTCTGTGCCTGGGGCGGGCTGGGCTTACTCTTCTCTCCGGATTCCTCTGCACTTTGGCTCCATCACTTAGCGCTTCCCAGTCTGCCGTCCACAAACCACGGCAGGAGAATGGGGCAGTGTGACCTACAGATGGCAGCAGATATGAACACCCTCTCGAAACAAAAAAAGGGACATGCCACCGGACTGAGGTCCTCGTATCCTGCTAAGGAAGTTGTTCTGTTCAACTTGTGTGTCTGACCATGTGATTGCTCGTGAAAATTACAGAGGTTCGAACTTAGTGTTAACAAGTGGGAATTCTGGGACGCGTTACATGGCCAGAAGGGAATCATGGGGACTCTACTGGGAAACACCTCAAATGAAGTTCAACCTTCAGGTGCTTACGTGGGAAACGTCCAAACAAACAGGCGGAAGTGACAATATTGTCAGGAGTCATCTTAAGACGTCCTCCGGGAATCCCAGCCTGCTAGAGAAGAAGCTTTCCTCCTTGTACAGAGACATTCATCAGTTTGGTGCAGCTAAATGGCCATTGCCTAAGGGTTCAGTGTTTGGGATTTTGGATACACTCCTATATAGTAATATAACTGATTTTTACATGTTTTAATACAATCCACAAAACCGCCTTACACATCCACCCCCTGCCCCGTTACAGCGCCCATGTCAGATTGCACCCCGAGTTCAGTGCCTTGGCACAACCCCGGGACAGGGACACTCGAGATAACACACAGACCTCCTGCCGTGCCTTCTGGGTGGGCCGCTCGAGCCTACTGCAAACTCAGGCTCCATCCGCCAAGCCTTGGGAACAAGGACGACGAAATATTGGGAATCCTATAACAACGCTCCAACCATCAGCTCCCGATCGGAGGCTCCAGCAGACCAGGAGGACTCAAAGCCTTGTGAGGGGTGGGAGGGGGGATGTAATAATGTCATGCGATCCCATCACAAATGATAGAAAGCACATAAAACCCTCATCGGCCGATAGACTTTTTTTTTTTTTTTTTAAACCTAATTTATTGAATAAATCGATAAACTGGAATTTGCAGATGTTTGAGCCTTTCATCCAAAAACCAGACCTCTCCCCGACTCCGGGCCCTTTCCGGAGCTGCTGAAGCCTGGACGGGAGGGCCCGGGGTCCATGTCCTAATCTCAGGAATCAGGGGAGGTAAAGGGGGCAGATGGCAACATATAGGACTGCTATAATATACATATAAGACTGCAGATAGATAGGTTACTGTCACCAGGCCCAGCGTATCACCCCAGCCCTGCAGATAGGTTACTGTCACCAGACCCAGCGTATCACCCCAGCCCTGCAGATAGATAGGTTACTGTCACCAGGCCCAGCGTATCACCCCAGCCCTGCCGATAGATAGGTTACTGTCACCAGGCCCAGCGTATCACCCCAGCCCTGCAGATAGATAGGTTACTGTCACCAGACCCAGCGTATCACCCCAGTCCTGCAGCTAGATAGGTTACTGTCACCAGACCCAGTATATCACCCCAGCCCTGCAGATAGATAGGTTACTGTCACCAGAACCAGCATATCACCACAGTCCTGCAGATAGATAGGTTACTGTCACCAGACCCCAGTATATCCCCCCAGCCCTGCAGATAGGTTACTGTCACCAGGCCCAGCGTATCACCCCAGCCTGCAGATAGATAGGTTACTGTCACCAGAACCAGCGTATCACCCCAGTCCTGCAGATAGATAGGTTACTGTCACCAGACCCCAGTATATCCCCCCAGCCCTGCAGATAGGTTACTGTCACCAGGCCCAGCGTATCACCCCAGTCCTGCAGCTAGATAGGTTACTGTCACCAGACCCAGCGTATCACCCCAGTCCTGCAGCTAGATAGGTTACTGTCACCAGAACCAGCGTATCACCCCAGCCCTGCAGATAGATAGGTTACTGTCACCAGGCCCAGCGTATCACCCCAGCCCTGCAGATAGATAGGTTACTGTCACCAGGCCCAGCGTATCACCCCAGCCCTGCAGATAGATAGGTTACTGTCACCAGGCCCAGCGTATCACCCCAGCCCTGCAGATAGATAGGTTACTGTCACCAGGCCCAGCGTATCACCCCAGCCCTGCAGATAGATAGGTTACTGTCACCAGGCCCAGCGTATCACCCCAGCCCTGCAGCTAGATAGGTTACTGTCACCAGACCCAGTATATCACCCCAGCCCTGCAGATAGATAGGTTACTGTCACCAGAACCAGCATATCACTCCAGCCCTGCAGATAGATAGGTTACTGTCACCAGAACCAGCATATCACCACAGTCCTGCAGATAGATAGGTTACTGTCACCAGACCCCAGTATATCCCCCCAGCCCTGCAGATAGGTTACTGTCACCAGGCCCAGCGTATCACCCCAGCCCTGCAGATAGATAGGTTACTGTCACCAGAACCAGCGTATCACCCAGTCCTGCAGATAGATAGGTTACTGTCACCAGACCCCAGTGTATCCCCCCAGCCCTGCAGATAGGTTACTGTCACCAGGCCCAGCGTATCACCCCAGTCCTGCAGCTAGATAGGTTACTGTCACCAGACCCAGCGTATCACCCCAGTCCTGCAGCTAGATAGGTTACTGTCACCAGAACCAGCGTATCACCCCAGCCCTGCAGATAGATAGGTTACTGTCACCAGAACCAGCGTATCACCCCAGCCCTGCAGATAGATAGGTTACTGTCACCAGAACCAGCGTATCACCCCAGCCCTGCAGATAGATAGGTTACTGTCACCAGAACCAGCGTATCACCCCAGCCCTGCAGATAGATAGGTTACTGTCACCAGACCCAGCGTATCATCCCAGCCCTGCAGATAGATAGGTTACTGTCACCAGAACCAGCGTATCACCCCCAGTCCTGCAGATAGATAGGTTACTGTCACCAGAACCAGCGTATCACCCCAGCCCTGCAGATAGATAGGTTACTGTCACCAGGCCCAGCGTATCACCCCAGCCCTGCAGATAGATAGGTTACTGTCACCAGAACCAGCGTATCACCCCAGCCCTGCAGATAGATAGGTTACTGTCACCAGAACCAGCGTATCACCCCAGCCCTGCAGATAGATAGGTTACTGTCACCAGACCCCAGTATATCACCCCAGTCCTGCAGATAGATAGGTTACTGTCACCAGACCCAGCATATCACTCCAGCCCTGCAGATAGATAGGTTACTGTCACCAGAACCAGCATATCACCCCAGCCCTGCAGATAGATAGGTTACTGTCACCAGAACCAGCGTATCACCCCAGCCGTGCAGATAGATAGGTTACCGTCACCAGAACCAGCATATCACCCCAGCCCTGCAGATAGATAGGTTACCGTCACCAGACCCAGCATATCACCCCAGTCCTGCAGATAGATAGGTTACCGTCACCAGAACCAGCATATCACCCCAGCCCTGCAGATATTAGACTGCACTTTACTGCTGCTCCTGCACCAAATAAAGCGCTGCCTTATCCCACCAACCCCGTTAGAGAATCTCAGCCATTCCTCCCTCTCAGGTGACTTTGCTGTATACAGGAGGAGACGGCTCGTGTAATCCTTGTATTAGACTGCCATTACACAGGTCGGCAGGTAGTAGTCAGACATCTGTGCCCGCCGGGTATTTAGATCAGCTCCGTGATATTTGCTGGAGACGAGAATTTAGAGAAATAGACAAGCAGCCGCCGTCCCCCTCACAGGAACCCTCTAAACAGACAACATGACCTTTCCGTTGTGCCAGATGTCCCGTCCGTCCAGCTGCACTCGCCACGATGAATGCTGACATTTCCCGCTCACACAATGCGCCATTTTCTGCCCTTTGTTTTCTCACTGCCTCTTATCTGCAAGACCTTGTTCACACAGGGAAGGTCATAGCCCAGACAGGTAGACGTGGGGGGTTGGACACCATTTGGGGTATAAATCACCCGGCAGGACGCTCACAAACCCCATATAACTCGCTGGAGCATCTGCACTTACAAGGCTGCATCGCACAATCCTCCTGGAAATGTACGAGAGAACTGACAACTAGGCGTGTCCTAATAGTCTGACTGGACAGTGCAGGGACCTCAGAGGACAGACCGGCAGGAGAGGCGAAACCAGAACATCTCAGTGTACTTACCCCCTGACATAACATATATATATATATATATATATATAGCAGGTGGGGTATATAGAGGCTTAGCACACTGTCTATACAGTCTAGCATAGGTATTTGTACACACTACATTAACATACAATGGCTGAGAGGTTGTTCCCGCCGCCATCTTGGAGGACTAAGCCCAGCTCTTCTGTGGACGTTACTTGTTCCAATCCGTCTGTCTCTTCATGTCATCCCAGACAGACTGGATGGTGGGGAGATCAGGGCTCCATCTGTGGGGGGGGGGGCGGGGTCATCACTTCCAAGACTCCTCCTCCAAAAGGCAAAGGTCACACCAAATACTGATGGGCATTTACTTGTCTTCATTCACTCCAGAGAATAAACCATTAACCCTTCTGTTTCTGGAAGCATTCTGATGGCCTAAAACTATTGCACAGATCTCTCTAGACACCTGATGTCTAAGTGACCGTCACCTCTGCCCGA